>NC_143553.1:58500208-58810729 GCF_054136105.1 Typopeltis vanoorti
ATCAATAGATATTACCTTATATCGCCCTACATGGACGGAAAAACCACCGAACGGACAAGGAGGTAGACCAAGGATAAGCTGAATTACTAATATTGAGAAAGCTAAGATCAACAGCCTTCAAGATTTTTCAAGAAAGACTTTATTAAGAGAAGAATGGAGAAGATGACTCATGAAATACTCAACTCGTCTTGACGGAATCAATCAAAGGCACACATGAATTACAGTTAACTTGGAAAGCTAAGGTTAAATCTAAATTTTTTTTAGATATGTAGTAAAAGCGAGGGAAATACTATCGAAATAAACAATGAGTGGCTCAGGACTATATCTTCGGAAATCATGACGTTATAAGGCGAGGAAATTCGATTATCCTTTGCAAGGATTTGTATCCGACACAAATAAAGATTAAAATGAGTAAATTATAAATTTACTCCCCAGTGATAAAGGGGAAGGGAAAGTGCTAATAGTTTAAAACATCTGGCAACTGGCTGGTAGAGATGATACACCACCTTTAAAAATGGGTTAATACATTTTGTGGATGGACATCGGAAAATCCTGTCCTACACGTCTTACTGAGAACAACGTTTTATTGGCGTTACAAGGTGATGAAAATGCTCTCCCACCTAAAGACTCACAAACATTCATGTCATAGTGGGATTCTGAATTACAACCTGTGTGAATTAGTCAATCTTATAAGGAGGCGGTAGTAATTCTAAAACATTAATCAACAGTTTTTCGAGAGCAAAGATATCATCACCAAACTGGACAGAATCTAACGTTCTGATTAGAAGTTTGCTAGGGTTTCATAGTTCCTAATTTATATAATGTGGAGAATTACAGGGCAACATTAATAGGTAAGTGTTGTTGACAAAGTAATGGAAAAGTAAATTAGCATCCTTATCGTAACTTTCCCTGAAAGTGATTACTTATCAAACCAAATACAGGATGGTTTCGTTAAGGCTCAATAGTTATTTTCAAATCTAGTTACTTTTTTTTTTATAAAGAGGTCACTCTGAAATAGAAGATGATAATGTTTAGGATGTAATTTATATGGTTTATCGAAATACTTAGGATAATAGTTCTCATCTGGATTTACTGATTGAAGTGTCATTCTGTGTACTGACGATTATTTACTGTGTGACCAAGAAACGGGTTGACAAACAGATACAAAAGCTTAGTGCTTAAAGAGAGGACTTTTGGAAGTTCAAATTATAAGGAATGGAGAATAGTAAATATTTTTTTGTTCAATATATTCGTTAATGGCTTTTGGTTGAAACATTAGGAGTAAAACCGTTCTGTCTGCTGATGAGATGGAGCTGAGTAGGGTGATAAAATGTTCGTGTGATCTTAGGTTTCTTCAGGGTTATTTGGAAAGATTGGAAAACTAAACAAAAATCATGGATTAAAATGTAAAACGATACATTTGAATGTGTAGACTGAATGGAGGGGGTTGGAGAATAAAACAATACAAGCATTTGAATATTTTGGCTGATAGCGGTGAACCTTAGTTGAATTATATATATATATATATATATATATATATATATATATATATATATATATATATATATATATATATATATATATATATATATATATATATATATATATATATATATCGATAAGTCATCTAGTAAAGCTCAAAATATTCTTCGATTGATGGAAACAAGCCTCCGAGGAAAGAGAGGAGATTATGACACGTTTATATAGGTCTGCAGTAAGGTCAATTTCGGATTATGGCTCACAACTTCGGCCACGCTGAGTTTTATCGGATATCAAGGGAATCGGGGCTGTGAGAACATGATTTATTAAGGGCACTGAGAGACTTTCATAGCAACTATGAAATCGGATGGATAGCTGGGAAGTATTGGAACTTATCCAATATAGAAAGAAAACTTAGTGAACTGTCGGAGTCATTTTAGATATTATACTTATGTAACTTAGATATAAAATTCTGCTGTATTTTGTTAATGTACTTTCATTAGGTTCTCAGTGTTTACTTTTGTCTTAGAGTAGAAATAACAAACTCAAATCCAATCGTCATCAACGAATTACAGTATACAACGTCTTATTTAATAAAAGTATTAAACAAATCTGTCCGAGAAGCTCTCCAGAACCACAGGAACCAACAATGGGACAACAAGCTCACCTCCATCTCCACAGCAGATCATTCTATATGGAAATTCCTAAACAACCTCAGGAACAAGTGCAAATCCCCCCCCCTCTGCAAGCAGAACAGCACCTTGCATACACAGATGCTGACAAAGCCGAAGCCATAGCAAGAAACCTAGAGAAACAATGTAGTCCTGCATATGAGAACCTAAACATCAGCCATGTATACAAGATCCATCGTAAAGTCAGGTTCACAGTAAATCGTCCCGATGTCAATCCAAGTCCTATAATGCCTACCTCACCTGCCGAAATAATCGGCATCATCAACCATTTCAAGATCAAAAAAGCCCCAGGTCCCGACGGCATCACTAACCAAGTCATCAAGGCACTACCATGCAAAGCCATAGCACATCTGGCAAACATCATAAACTCCATCCTCAAATGGCAGCACTTCCCCAGTCATGGAAAATAGCTGACATCATCCCAATTCACAAACCAGGCAAAGACCCACACCCACCTGAAAATTACCATCCCATCAGCCTGCTATCCAATTTAGGGAAAATAGCTGAGAAAATCATCCTCATCAGACTCCAAGATCATGTCAACCAACTAAATATCATTCCACAAGAACAATTTGGCTTCCGTCAAAATCACAGCACCACCCATCAAATCCATAGACTGGTAGAATACTTCACCACAGGATTTAATTGGAATCAACACACTGGAGCCGTCTTCCTAGACATCTCAAAGGCCTTCGATAAGATCTGGCACCAAGGCCTTCTCTACAAACTTATCATCGCTAACCTTCCACTAAACATGATACACCTGATCAAATCATACCTCTCCAACGGGATGATGCAAGTCAAAATCAATTAAACAGTCTCAAACCAACGGAAAATCCTCGCTGGAGTTCCTCAAGGATCACTGCTAGCCCCGATCCTGTTCAACATCTATATGGCAGACATTCCTCAAAATCCTCTCACATCCACCATCGCCCTTTATGCAGATGACATGGATATACTAGCCAGATCTCGCCAACCACATCTCGTTACCAAAAAACTACAAGACACCATCCTGAATCTAGAAAAATGGTTTAAAGACTGGCGACTACAATTAAACCCCCCAGAAAAGCAAAACGATACTCTTCACAAGAAGACGAGCATCCCCCCAAAGGAGACATCCCCCTGTTCAACTCTAAAATTCCCTGGAAAACTGAAGCAAAATTCCTCGGAATACTTCTCGATAAGCGATTATGCTTCAACAGCCACATCAAGAGAACATGCACCAAAGCTTCAAAAGTTATCGCCCAGCTATACCCCTTGATCAACAGACACAGCAAACTAAGCTCAAGAAACAAAATTCTACTGTACAAGACAGTGATCCGTCCCACAATTATATACGCTTCCCCAGCCTGGAGCCATACCTCCAAGACAAACATCCTCAAGCTACAAAGACTACAGAAGAAGTGCCTGCGAATGATACTGGACGCCCCGTAGTTCATTAGGAACGCCCAGATCCACCGGGACATAAATATCCCCTACATCTCTCCACTACTACGCTCCCTAGCAGAAAAATTCTTTATGGAGACATCTATCCATCCAAACCAACTAATTCAGCAAGCCGGAAACTATGACGGTAATGACCACTGGAAACATAAAAGACCGAAAGCCATCCTAACACTCAACGACGAGTTAACCACTTCTTTCCACTCAGGGCGAGCTAAAATAGCTCACAAATCTCTCCCATCACTGCTCCCGAAACAGACAACAGGGAATATGAAAAGCGTCAAGCTTCATCCTCTGCGCCATATATGTCGTGCGTCTTCTCTCTCTTATTAGACATTACCAAATTTTTCCAATAAAAGTGGAATTGTTTTTTTATTTATAAGAAGATGCAACTAAGTCGTTGTAAATGAAATGATTCAACTGATTGTTGACTTGTTCTCATCTGGACATAAACAGATTCGTGTTACTATTAAAGGTCAAATATAAAATCGTAACCATTTTATAACTGATAAAACCATAACTTAGCTCCAGAGATCCAGTCTGTTTACAACGATCTATAGAAATAAAGCAAGCATTGGTTTGGAAGGCAGAATCCATTTGCTTAGTTCAAAGAAATACTGTCCTCGTGCATATCCTTTAATTACTGTGGTTCTTCCGAAACCACAGAAATTCGAACCGGTTTTTCATCGTGAAAAACAAACAACTGTTCTGAAGAACAAACCCAATTTTCAAACAAAAACATGTCTACCTCATAGACTTAGTTACCTCGGTCGTAATTCTAGGGACAAATCTAAGGATTTCAAACCATCTTCCTATTGAGAAAAATCTAATGTACACAACTACTCTAAATTATTTTATTAATTGAGACTAAAATTTCGTCCAAATTAATTACGTTAAGAATTTTTTAAACCGAAAATTATATCCATATATCACTCTTTGAAGCACCGTAGCTCAGTCTGAATAGACAAAGTTTTTTTTTTTTTGATTGCAAGGATTCGAAACCACCATTTAGGGCCAGAACTTTTATCACGACTTTTGACTTAAATTGAGTAAGCCTGTCTCATGAGGTAGTCGAAAGGATTTTTCATTTGGCAATCAGGCAAATACTTGTAAATTACACACAAAGAATACTTAATTACACACAAAGAATTACATTTAGGAAATCTAAGGATACTTGGAAGGCCGTGGGCACTTAAGTGCCTGTTAGAACCACTGATAATAGTGATGAGGAATGAAGAGAATGCCAAATAACTGAAAAATATTATACTACAAAGATTGCGGTATTTTTCAGTATACCAAAAAAGCAAGAACTAATAGATATCGAAGAATAATTTTCTCAAGTATGAACGACTTCTCTCTTCTCTCTCTCTCTCTCTCTCTCTCTCTCTCTTTCTCTCTCTCTATCTCTATCTCTATCTCTCACTCATTTGTTTTCAGTGTGCTTTTTGTTGACATTGCTTACTTTTTTACTTTTGGATATATTCACTCTATCGATATTTTACCTTTCTCTCCATCCTTTTCAATTCTAATAAAATGGTTGCGGATGCTGAGTGTCATAGATTACTGTAGAACAGCTAAGTACACTAACATCCCCGTTACTCTACGAACATTACCGGCGTGTCGATCGAAATGCGTCTCATCCTGTATTTTGTGTTGATGTATGCCATTAGGTACTGATGGTGTTCATCGGATCAATTTTACTGCGAAAACATTTATATGGTTGTCACTCAGACATCCATCCGCTCTCTCTTCGCTCTCTTCTGCCTGCTTACTGGCCGCGCGTCTGACTGTATCTCCCTAGACAGTGCATCCTAGTCTCATGGAATACTTGACATCACAGACTCAGAGACAGTGACTTGTGACAGGCGAACGACAGGCTCCGTTGTCAAGGTAACGCCTAATACCAAGGTGACAGGTACCGGCGAGGTAGATCATCCCCCATTATGTGCATGGGGAATGTCGGTATCCTGCACCATTACTTCTAATGGATGTCTAGTAGCAGAACAGTAGCCTAGAGCATCAGAGGTACCCCTTGACAGTGCAGGTAATGCACTAGCATTAGCTGGCTTTTACAAATCTCTGTGTGAACTTCTGATAGCGAATCACGGTCTAGATCCCAAAAGAAAATAAGTATTTTCACAAATAGCATGATCAAAAGATATGTACGCTTTACTTATTATTATTTTTGCCTTTGTGTTAAGATTCATTTTAATTCTAGGAAAATCCATACCGGCAGGAACACTCTTGTAAGTAGAAGTTGAAGATAATAATAAGGTCGGCTGTCAAATGTGAACATTTTTCCCTCCGAGATATAATTCCAAACATATTGTCGCTTCTTTAGACAAATAAAACAAAACTTTGTATGCAACTAATTAACATGAGAAAAGTTCTTAAAATTCAAAATGTCAGTTATCACAAAAAAAACTATACTTTTCAATATTAATTACTCAAAGATCATTATTGAAGTATTTATATAAAATATTTGATATCCTAATTTTTAAACTCTTTATTCCAGGAGTGTCTTATGTCTGTAGAAGTCTGTGTGTTCACGAGGCCTTTGTGTTCCTGTTCTGAGGAACGAAAAATCCGAGTTTCAGGATAAAAAACTCCCCTATCTTTGTATGAGACCGGCTAACTCACCATTAGTCGAAAGAGACCAGATAATAGTTCCTCGCGTCACTGACGGGAATCGAACCCAGGTCTTTCCGACTAAAGGGCTTCGTCTATACCGACTGAGTTACGGAGGCTCTATTAATCTATAGTAACACACACACACACACACACACACACACACACACACACACACACACACACACAGTGGTTCAAAATTCCACATACAAACTTTGAGGGGAGGTAGAGAACATCAAAATCAACCATATTCACATGGGAAAGCATGAATGGAAAAATAATAAAATAACTTTAATCAGTAAGATAATGATAACACCATCTAATAATATAATTAGTAAGTTCTAAATAAAATAATAATTTAATTACTAAGTTAAAAAACAAAATAATCTAATAATTTAGTTTGAAATTAAAATAATGTAATTAATAAATTATAAGAAATCTAATTAATAATTTAACTAAATCAGATGCAGTAACATTAGCACTAACCTTTTACGCATTATGAACTTCTGATAGCGAATCTCAATAAAAACATGTCCATCTTTCATTTGAAGTCTAATAGAAAAAAAGCTTCAATGGAATTACGAAATTACAGAAAAATGTCTTTTTCATTAAAAAAATCCTAGCAATTTATTTAAAACTGCTTTTGTTTCAGTTATCAATTACTTATAAATTAAATATTTGGTTTGTGAATTTTAAAATCAATTTTGCACATATCCTCCTAGAAAAATCGATAAATCAATACATTGCAATTTATAATAAAGAATGAAGTAAAAAAATCAAATTTCATTAACGAAACAATTGGATTTAATATATTTTCTTAAATAAATATATAAATTTTAGTTAAACACCATTATTTTTCTACCTTACATTAATATATATAAGCAAACTTTTTTTTTTTATAATATCAAGAAAAAAGGAGAGGATTGATTCATTCAATCCAATACCCTTGGAGGGTAATGGATGGCAATGCTGTAGCTAATGAAGTTCTAACTGAGGCTCAGCTATTGCTGTTACCTTCCTGCCACGATCAGAGCTTTAATCTAATAGCTCAATAACACCTTATCCCTACACTGTCCTCTACAGATAACGGGGAAGATGAAAAGCATTTTTGCCTCGCCCCTTTAAGCCAGTCCTTATTATAAGGATAAGGATAATATCAAGAAGATATATGTATGCGAAAAGCATATATTTTATGGTACGATTAAGTATATATTTTATATTTTATGAAATATATGAAAAATATATCAAGAAGATATATGCGAAAAGCATATATTTTATTTTATGGTACGATTAAGTATATATTTTATAATATATGAAAAATATATCAAGAAGACATATGCGAAAAGTATATATTTTATGGTACGATTAAGTATATTTTATGGTACGATTAAATATATATATATATATTTATTTTATGGTACGATTAAGTATATGCGAATATATATTAACAGAAATATGTTTTAAGGGTACGACTAAGTATACGCGAATATATATATTAACAGAAATATGCGAAAATATTACTTTAAGTAAGTAAAACATAATAAGTATAATTTTTAAGTCATTTAAATTAATTAGAATGTTGACTTCATTTATTAACACATTGAGTTTAAAATAATCTACATTTTCACTTCTTTTATGAATTTGATTTGTATATGGGTATCTTTATGAATAACCGAACTGATTACGCTTCGTAGCTATACAAAAGATGAGCAAATAAATAAAAATCAATCAGATGTAATTTTGTTGTTAATGCAATAGTGGTATGGAGCGCCATCTCCCGACTCGAGACCAAATTATAGGTTAATAAAAAAAAAAAGAAAGAAAGAAACTGACACCTGAAATGAAAATTATTTTCCATTTGTTTTTTTGTTTTTTTTAAAGTAAATTACATTACTATTTAATATAATCATTTAAATTTTGCTGAGCACAGTCGTGAATGAGTAAAGTATTTTATCACACCTTACATCGTTTCTTATATTTTTCAGTTAAAAAAAAACATAAACAAGCATATAAATTTTCATCAAATGCAAAAACAAAATTTAGCAAACTTCCCATTCGTTTTTCTTCCTTGAGTGATTAACATACTCTAACGAAAGCTTGCTGCAGGTCGATAATTCTTATAACGCATCGTAGTTTATAGAAATTGCTTTCTAGCAGCGGATTCTTTAAATATACAACCGAAGTTGAAACTGTGGGAAGGAAATCTAATTCATCTCATTACAGATTTATTAATATGCAAGCCTGTTATTAGTTTCGGGATTCATCTCACTGTTGTACAGCATCTATAAGTAAAGAAAAATTTTTGAATAAAAAGAGCAATAAAGCCACTGTGATGGGGATTTTTTAATATGAAACTAGGATGCCGACATGATGTTTGCATGGTGATTTGTTGCGAGTGACTCGTCGCATTCAACGACTGCAGTGATTAAGAAATGGAATACATAATTTATTTGCTTCTAGTAAGTCCAGCTAGGCTCAAATAAAATCTCATTTTCTGGTTAATTTAGATCCATGTTTATAAAGTTTTGTTTCGCTTTCTTTTTGAAACCTTTAGATTTAGTTCCTGCCTTACACAAATTAAATCTAATAAAGAAAAAAAATAGTTTCTGTTAAGCTTGTTATACTGGATTAGTTCGAAGTGAACGGTTGATACCACTGGACTTTGACAAAAAAAAAAAAAATGACATAAATTTATTGTTTGCATAAGAGATGCGCAGCCCAATCATCATTTTTTTTTTTTTTTAGAAAAATAAATTCTATATATTTTGTTTTAAAGATATTCGTAGGAAACCAAATAAATAAATATTGATTAACTAGTGATTTTTGGTTAATGACGTTCTTTTCTAAAGTTAACATGCCTGTCAAGAATACTCTATTCCTCATATGTGTTCGGGTTGTTACGATATGCACTAGCCATGACAGCTGAGATTCCAAAGATAACACGTTAAATGCCCACGCGAAAATAATTCCAATATTTTGATTCATATACGATTTCTTCAAAGCAAGGAGATATTTTTCGGATTACAGAGGACGGTATGTATATATACAATATATTCTCTACTATGCTTGAATAAACGACGATCTATGCTATAATTTACATTACATACTTTTCACAATTACAGCCTCTAGGTGTTGTAATAAAAAGGGCGACCGCATTTATCACAGTACTTAAACGAAATTATAGTGGAGCGGTTGCACTCACAGGAGTGATAATAATAATAGTTACTGATAATAGACTGTCTACATGTGATTTTTTTTTACAATCCTCGAGAGTCTGGGAACAATAATCTATAGAAGTGGAATAAATTGAAATTAATCTTGCTCTAATGTAGTTTTTTTATGATTTTATAGAAAATAAAAATAAATAATAATTCTGTAAATAAATTTCATTACAATTTCTTAGTCAATTTATTTGTTTTATAACAAAAATAAAAATATATCCGACACCTCTTTTTAAACAATATAAATAAATTACAATTGATTACTTTAACTTTACCCAGCCATGACTGGAGCTTTTTAGCTCAATAACACTCCATCCACACAGATTTACTTCATTCAGATGACGGGATAAAGAGTCAAGGACTCAGTCCATCGCCCAGTTCTTTTAAGAACTTTAAATAAAAAGGATAGGGGAATCAATCGACCGTGAGATGCGGTGATGGATTCATTCAATCCAATACCCTTGGAGGGTAATGAATGGCAATTCTGTAGCCAATGAAGTTCTAACTGAGGCTCGGCTATTGCTGTTACCCTCCTGCCATGATCAGAGCTTTAATAGCTCAATAACACCTTATTATCCCCACACTGTCCTCTACAGATAACGGGGAAGATGAAAAGCATTCTTGCTTCGCCCCTTTAAGCCAGTCCTTATAAGGAAAGGCTTTAAATAAATTACTTTAAATAAATATATAAATATAAATTGCAAAAATGATTACTTTTGCCTTAAGTGAGCAATTTGAGTCTCCGGCAAAGTGCTTTCCGGCACGGCCCGGTGAGGGGCTTTGTCGGTGAATGCTTCTCTTCGAAATTTGAGCGGTTCTGCTCGGTGGTGGGGGAGTCCGTCACTGAGTAGAACCAACGCTGAGATATGAGATATGGACGGTCTTTCGGCCACTATGGAGCGGTCTAGGGATCGTTCGAATTTTTAGAGTTCACTTTTACTTAAACATCGGTGATTAATACCCTCGGAGGGTAATGGATGGCAATGCTGTAGCCAATGAAGTCCTAACTGAGGCTCGGCTATTGCTGTTATCTTCCTGCCATGATCAGAGCTTTAATAACTCAATGACACCTTATACCTACACTGTCCTCTACAGATACAGATAACGGGGAAGATGAAAAGCATTGTTGCTTCGCCCCTTTAAGCCAGTCCTTATAAGGACTTCAATGAATAAATAAATAATGTTCGAGATAACGAAGCTACATCGATGCATAACTTTATGTAGCAGGTTGTTGAATTGAATGAAAAAAAAAAATCTATTACTTAATTATTTTATTCACGACTGTCAATTTTCCTCCTTATTGCTCTTCCCTTACTGTTTCATTATTTTTTTTTTTGATTCCTTTAAGTCTGAATGAGTGTTCAGACTGCTTCTAATATATTATTTAATTTACGTTAATAAACAGCATAATTTAATTGTTATTTTTATTGAGACAAATACTTCGTTTCCTACAGCTACTGCAATTCCCGTTTGCTAGTATTTGTTTGCACAATGCTGCCACCTAACGGAACGTCCTTTAGAGGAACGATAGGATTTATGACTTTTAGCAGTAAAACGATATAAGCAGAGAATTAATATAATATAATTACTGTGATGTGAGAGTATATTTATAGTGCATGTAAACAGCATGAAATTTGTCCCGAAAATTTTTGATTTAGTAAATTATGAGTTCTCAAAAAAAAAAAAAAAAAAAAAAAAAAAAAAAAAAAAAAAAAAAAACACGATAGTGAACTTAATACTATTCAGTAATAAGGAGAATGAAAGACAGCTTACATTTTGAGCATTTTTGGTAGGTTAATCAATTTCAAATTCGATTTTTGTTTAATAAACTTGACTTCATTTTCAAGATTAAGTAATGAATAAACTCATTAAATTTAACTGGGGTGACTTTTAGCCACTCTCCTGTATGTGTGCGTATGGTTGTTCGGTATTATTCCAATTTATGTCTCCAATCAGCTGCTTAAAATGCACTAATGATATATTACATTATTATAAATAAATATACTAAAAAGAATTATAAATATACTAAGAAGCTTTAAAAAGAATCAAAGTCAAACAGCTTACAGAAGTGAACTGTAGACTCACATAAATATTATTCAAGAAAAAACTGAATTTGAAAACAAAAACCTTGGAGATTCAGTGACAAACACGAATAAAACATTTTGATTGATTCAACAAGAGAAGCATGTGGTGAGGTTGTCTGCAAGGAAAGAAAAATCAAATCTCCATGGTGGACTAAGGAATTTGAGGGCAGTCAAAGAAAAGAAGAAGCGTATCGAAAGTTCCTGACAAGTAAGTCAGCAAGTGCTCTGAGAGAGAAATACAGAGAAAAATATAAGAAACTAAGCAATGTGTAAACGTTTTTAGTAAGAATATAGAAGATATATGTGAGAAGGGTGGCAAAAATATTCTAGAGGCTATTGAAAAAGCTTAGAAATGGACTAAAGAGTACCGTAAAAGTAATCGAAGATGATCATGATAACGTCAAAACGGAAGATAAATATATTCTAGATGAGTGGATTAATTACTGCGAAAGATTGCTAAATAAAAACAAGCAAGTGACAACACATTACGGTAACCATCTAGAGACACGTGGCCGACAATGTAGCCCCTATATATGCACATATGAAGTGCGTAAGCAATAAACGAGAACCCTAAGATAGCAATACTTCAGGTAGAAAACTCATCAGAAACTAAAATGTGGGAAGGTAGCTGGAATAGATGATATATCAGATACATTTTATATAAATTTGTAAATAATTTTTACAGTGGCTACACTGCACAATTCAGAGGGCTCGAGTAGAACCTCGAGTTCCAGATGACTAGAATAGAGCCCTTATAGGTTCTATGAAAATGGGAATAAAGATGAATTTGAGAATTACAGAGTCTTCCTATTGCACATTCCGTAATATTTAAGCAAACATCATGGGATCATTAAAAAATCTGTATTTAAGTTCCTATAGATCTGTAAAAGTCATATGAGATGATTTCAAGAGAAAATCTGTTCAAAAGGTTACAATTATATGGTACAAATAGGACATGGTAACGAGCCGTATATAGTTAGTCTACATCTGAGTTGTAAGATAGCAGTTTCAATTGAAGGAGGTACAGGAAGATGGCTTGTTGTTTCGTCATTTTATATGTATCACATTAGATCACAATATGAAAAAAAAGTGGCATTAAAACTGATATTAAAATTAGAGGCATCTTTGCAGATGATGTTACCCCTTCCCATTCGTGTGCCATCTCCTATCTAGAAGGTTGACTACCATGATGTTACTCATGGTTCACTACGGGCGTAACGACTTGTGGTGAGGACACTATCTCTTCCGCATATTGTCATAAATATTTCATGACTGTAAATCCGTGCATGATCATGGGGCCGGTTTGTCTGTTCCGAGGGAAGAAAAACCCGAGTTTCAGGTTGAAAAAACCTCCCTATCTCCTTATGAGACCGGTAAACTCACTTTTCATCGAAAGAGAACAGATAAAGGTTCTCACCTCACTGACGGGAATCAAACCTAGGTCTTTCCGACCAAAGGGCTTCGTCTATACGACTGAACTACTACGGGAGGGGGGGGCTCTCAGATGATGTTATACTTCTACATAAATCAAGTGCAAGTCTGTAGGATTCTCTGATTAAATTGAATAACTGTTATAATGAATTTTGAATGAAAATCAACAATAAAAAGACAAAGACTGAAGATATTCAGGAATAATGAAAACGTCAACTGCATCCTCAATGGAGAAACAAGTAAAACATTTCAGGTTTAGGCAAAATTTTAGTAAAGGTGGCAAATTAAATTTGCAAACAGCAGAATTAGCAAAGCTGGTATGCTGGGAAGTTAAGTGAATAAATTTATATGGAATAAGATAGAAAGAAAGTGTTAAAAACACTAAACTAAGTGTATAAAAGACAGCATTCGAAGCAATTTTAACTCATGGATTTAAGAGCAGGGTTAGAAATAAAACACTTGATGAAAGACTGGATGAGAGTTTTGAGAAAGATTAGTGGAGTGAACAGATGGCCTCAGAAGAGAATGAGCAGAATCGTATTAAAACGAGGATATTAGGAGGGAAAGAACTTAAAAGCATTATCATTCAAGGAAGACTGAAATAAAGATATAATTTTGGAGTCTTAACAGATAACAGATTAATCTGGGGTAGAAAATTAATAAAGATGTAAACTGTTCACGCAGTACTATCGTAGTATACACTACATCCCCCCCCCCCCTCGCAGGCACATATCAAAGATTTTATTATGGTAGTAATAAATATATGAGAGGGTGGGGGATAAAAAGTTCTGATAAACACCTTAAACAAAAATGATATTAAAGCAACTGATATAACCAAGAGAAAGACCATATCTTAAAACCCTTTACCCCTCCCCCTCCATGTTTAATCAAACTCTAATAATTTGTTCTTTTCTTTTATAACATAAGAAGACATCAGAGGTTTTGAAGAAATTCGAACACACAGAGGTGGGACCATCATCAAGTTTTTAGTGCTGCAAGAAACGTCCGCAACTGAGATTCACCACACTTTGTGTGACTTGAAGGGAATGTGCCCGTGGTCAAATTTTAAACTGGGCATCCTGAGACAACAGATGCCCCTAGGTCAGGAAGATCTTCCACAACGATCACACCTAAATATCGAAACAGTGCATGTCATGATCCTCGATAACAAACAACTGTCAGCCAAAAACATTGAAAAGACTCTGGGGGCATCCAGGGAACCGCGTTTAGTTCATTATCGGCCAATATCTGGATATGCAGAAGCTCTCAGCGAAGCGGGTCCCCAAATGTTTGAATGCCGACCAAAAGAGAGAACGTGTGCTGTCATCTGAAGGGATTTGGGGGCATTTTGAGAAATCAGATACAAATGTTTTAGCTCGTATTGTGACTGTTGAAGAAACATGACTTCATAATTATGACCCAGAGACCAAATAACAGTCAATGGAATGGAGACACATCCACGGCCAAAGATGTTCCGAACCCAAATTCAGCACAGAAGGTTCTTGCCATCCTCTTTTGGGATATGGATGGTGTAATTCTTACCGAGTACCTCAAAAAAAAGGTGAAACTGTTACAATAGCAGTTTATTCAAGAGTCCTGAAGGATATGAAGGAAAAAACGCTGTGAGAAACTAAGCGGAAGCGAGTTGTTTTTGCAGGACAACGCACCTGCTCATGTTGCTTATGAAACCCAACAGACAAAACACAACTTGGATTTTCAATGTTTGCCTCACCCACCCTATTTGCCAGACCTGGCCCCATTGACTGTTTCCTATTCCCAAATTTAAGAAACACTTGAAAGGAACAAAATTTATTACAGATGATGAAGTCATATCTGCAGCTGACTGGTTTGTGCAACAAGGAAAAATACATTTTTTTCAGAGAATTGCAAATGATGCAGAAGCGTTATAACAAGTGTATAACACTTCATGGAGAATATGCAGAATAATGTATAAGTTACATGACTCTACCTTAATTCCTTCTTGGTGATTCACACAAATTTTCAGCACATCCTCATAAATATACAATGCACTTAAAACTGGATATAAACACCATATTGTTTATACTGTTTGTAGGCATATACTTGCATTATCTAGACACCAAAAATACAGATTGAAACGATCTAAAAACTGTACAAAATATTGCTTATTCTCCGCTTCTTATAGCAAATGTTTTGATGCTATGTCTTGCTAGGACAATACATCAAACCGCTTTTTATGATGTCATCGGTTTCATTACAAATAGCAAATTATTGCCATTTCGAAGTTCTGCTTCTTGAAAATATTCCTGTGATTTAAAATAGTCATCTCTTTGTTCTATCTAAGAAAATTATTCTATGAGTCTATTTAGACTCATAGAATAATTTTAGACTAGTTAATGCTCTCATTCAGTGACATGAAACTACTTGAAACACGAAGTATATTATTGATCTGCATATTATCTGCACTAGTACCAATGCTCACAGATTAATGGAAAAAGTGTTGTGTACTAACACACCGATTGGTCACCATGTGTTTTTGTTCAGAGTTCAAGCAATGTATCATCCCACCTGTGATATCGTTTCAATTTGAGATTTTAATGTGATTTTTATATCAGTAATTATGTGTATATAAAACATTTATATTGTCTATAATATTATTACGTAGAGCCTTGAGTAGCTCAGTAGGTATAGACGAAGCCCTTTAGCTGGAAAGATCTGAGTTCGAATACTGTCTAGGATTTGAAGTACCTTTATCAGGACTCTCCAACTGGAGCTGAGTGAATCGGTCTTATACGGATATAGAAGGGTTTTTTTCCTTCCCGAAAAATTCGGTTCTTCGTCCGCAACCAGGCAAATCGTCCTAGTTGCGGTCGAAAACATGTATCTTCGAAGTGTAAATTTTATAGAACAAAGTGTAAATAAAGTTGTAAATTCTAATCACTTACACCCAAATGGGTGCTGTTTAAAGTGTTATTACACACTAAATAAATAATAATGTAGTACCATGTACGATTTTAAATCTAATTTTACTAATAATTGTCAAAGGGAATACGGAAATCATTTCATTGAAATAAACAAAATTAACTTCTCAAACAGAAGTTAATTCTCTTTGAAAATAATTAGATTAAATTAATTATTGAAGTGGAAGGGTTTATTTTATCCAATAATAATTCCAAGTTAATATATATTGCTTGGAAAGAGGTTAACGACCACCATAGTGTGAGGAACAAACAACCATGGCGCATACCTTAATAACATGTAGAACCTCCTTTCGCTACGATGATTGCAGCAATCCTACGGAGCATAATTTCCACAAGCATCCGATAGCGATCAATGGGAATTTTGGACCATTCTTCCAGTAAGCATGTAATGAGGTCCTGGACTGTTACGGAGAGAACGTCCCATGAACTCACTCCAGTTCATCCAAATGATGTTCAATAGTGTTGAGATTAGGACTCTGTGGAGGCCAGTCCAGTGTGGTGATGTTCATGTCCATCCACAAACCACGCAGTTATGGCAGCAGCCTTATTACACGGTGCATTGTCTTTCTGAAAGAGACACTGGTTAATTCCGTAGAAACACCATACCGTAGGAAGCATTGCATTGTCTAGAATGTTCAGATACCTCTCGAAGTTGAATGTTAGTGGCACCAAAAAAAAGAGGTTCCGAGGCCAAACCAGGAAAAAAACGGGACCATACCATCACACCGCCACTTTCGAAATGCATAGTTCAGGATACGCAGTCTAGTAAGAGACGTTCACTGAGCATCAGCCACACCCACACCATTCCATCTGCTCGGTAAAAGGTGTGGTGTGGTGTGATTCGTCGCTTCATAACATAGCTTTCCAAGTTTCCATGGCCCACTGTACTTTTAACCACTAAAGACGAAACTGCATGTTGGTTCGGATAATGTGAGGCTTGCATGTTGAGGTCCTACCATGAAAACACATGTTGTGAGACTGGTTTCTAAATATTTCTGTGCAGAGTCGTGTTTTAGTCGATGCCCGGAACTCCGCAATCAACGCGTAGGCCGACGAATGGCGTTTCTTACATATTATTGTTCTTAGCAACCTACGGTTACTTTTTTTGAGCAGAGTGAATCGTCCACTACTGGTAGCACCTGCAGTATACTCCAAACGCTTCCATCTCGTTATGGTATCACTGATTGTTTACTGTAATGACCCAATTTGTCAACAATTTGCGACACAGATAAGCCTGCAACATGGCATCCAATTTATACCGGTTACAAACACGCGACTCGTTACATGACACGATGTACTTTGTCCATGAAAGGTGTCCATTGACTTCCTTCCAAGCAGTGTATTTGAGAATGCCACGCAAGCTTATTATCATATTTGCTTGTTAATATCGCATTCTTTGGGAATCGTACTGATGAGAATGGAACATCTTTATTAGGTACGTCTTGTGAATGTTTTTTAGCTTCTAACTATTGTATTAGAGTTTATTCTGGTAAAGGGCTTCATCCATTATGGGTCCTAATGAAAAGGCCAGTGAATGTAACACTATGTTAATTTTCTATTTGTTAGGTTGACTAAACAGATACACTCAGTTTCTTGTAAACCTTATCAAGTTTATACCGTTTTTACGCATAAGTAATGCATAAAAGGTGTTTGAAAAATGTAGTACATCCGAGTACATGAGATTTTATTACGTAACTTTCACTACGTTTCTGTCTCATTTGACTGGCTTTCAAGTTATCCAAGATAACTTTGGTTTTATATTTTTTACATAATCGACTATTAAATCATTCAAATACAAAATCCTTGAAAAATTCATTAATGGGGAACGAATATCATAAACAAACTAATAGCATAACGATGTCTATGGAATCATCTGAAAGAACTGCCTCATATGTTACGCATACTTATGGAAGAGCAGCCATCTCTCAATAATAAAGCAGCAAAACAAACTCGCAACGAAGAGATGCGTTATAATTCTTTCAACATACGGAGCATCATTAGGTCGCTTGTAATCCATCGCCGTTGCTATTTTGCACCTCGGCTCAGATAAAGCCGACACACTCCATCCGATAATAAACTCTAAAGCAGTTATAAAATTCCCATAAAGTCAGCACTCCCATTAGTTTCCAAATCATTATGAACATATTTCTGCTTTTATAACGTCATTCTATCTGCGGTAACTAACGTTTGTTTATTCGTCCGCACGTCCAGCCGTGTGTTAGGTCATTAGATCGTAAAGAAACTGTTATATAAAGTAAGACAAATATTAGTAGCCCAAGGATGCTCTTCTCGGATCACAGTGCTTTGGCGTTTAGGAAGCTTGCCGTGTACGTAAGATGGGGGGGGGGATAGGAGTAAAAGTTGGCTGGTTATGACCTCCGACGCCACGTTCTCTGCAACAGGAAAATCACGCACCATCTGTACTGAATCTTTTATTTCGTAATCTCCATCTCGAAAACACGAAGTTTACGGCCTCGCATCATCGTACGGGGACTTGGTTTATGATCCATAGCTGTGACGTCAGCGCCGAGTTTATGATACCCGATGATGGGGGGGTGGGTTTCTGTATGGTGAATGTCATAAACTTTACCGTTGCCTCCCTCGGATCTTGAAAAATCCAAACGTCGAAAGTTTGACTTTTGGGAATGATGTTTGAGATTCTTATTAGTCTTTTACTGAACTTTATTTTTATTTTCACATTAGACATTAGCATACAAATAATTTTAGACGTCTGTTTCGTTCCAGTGACATCAGGTTATAATGCACAACTTTGTATTGATCATGAGTTTACGGTTGATGACGAAAGAGGGAGCTAATATCATTCTCACTGAAATCGTCCAGTGGACAGGGTGTGTTTATATAGTACCATTGATCACAGAATACGGAAGCAACATAATCATGAATAATGATTGAATTTCACTCGATATACGATCTGCGGAGGTCAAACAATCCATATGTGTTCCGTGAAATTATAAGTTAACCTATTACAATTCGGTAATCAATTTTCTGAATGATCTTTGTGTTAGTTGCATGTTTATCCTCGTTAATCTTTCCCAGCATTTACAAGTTCGGTAAATGCCGTTTATAGACAGTGATTGGATGTTTGAATATATGCCAAAAGATTTATTATGATTTTAGATTCAGCTTTGTATATCCTGAACATAACAATGATGTTGGCATTATATTTCATCAAGGAAATGTAGTAAACAACAGCAAAATGACCACAATTCATTTTTTAGATTTAACTATATCCTTCCCAAACTAGAAAGAATTATAACGCACCGTCTTTCTTCTTTTGTTGTTTCCAAATCAGTTGTTCAATTGGAAATATTTCTAACGATTCCCAAACATAAACGAAATTCCATTAGTTTAGAGCAAGCATAAAGTCAACAACCCTTGATATACAATAAAACTCTCAGGGAACAAGAAATGTCGACTACCACAGTGGATAAAAATCTTGGCTACATAAATAGTATACAGTTTCTTCAATAATGAAAGGGGAAAATGGTGATGGTAGATCCAAGGGTGAAAAATTTGATATCCCCAAATATATAATAGGAAAATGAAAAACTCGAATAGCTGATTACAACCATGAAGAGCAATCACGAAGACTAACTATGAAGATCAGAGCCCCCATAGCTCAGTCGGTGTAGACGAAGTCAATTGGTGGAAGACCTAGGTTCGATTCCCGTCCATGATGTAAGGAACATTTTTTGTCGACTAAAGGTGAGTTAGCCAATCTCATACGGTGGAGTTTCTTCACCCGGAAACTTGGGTTTATCTTCTCTCAGCACAGACAAACTGGCCTGTGAACACACACGGATCTACAGTCATAAAATACATACTTAGTCCCTCATTAGGAGGGCTCAACTTGTCCTAAGGGACGGGGGAGGAAATGGGGGAACCCCATATGAAATAAATAAAATAAATAAATAAATAAATACTATGAAGAACTACATGAAGAGTTCAGAACCAGTTCTTTATGGCGTTGTGTAGATAACAAGTAAAAATATGCTTCCTCAGTTGCTGTTCGTGTATGTCGCACATATCGTAACTTGACTGCAGTATGTACTGCCCTCTTTGACTAATAATCGAAAACATTTTTTGTAGACAGCCTTGAGAATCCTGTGAATCGAATTAGCAAGTATTTGGAAAAGCAGGAAGACTATGTTAAAAATAATTCAAAAATCGTGTATATTTTAATCTTTTTAAATTTAAGGAAATATAATTTGTGGTTACTTTTTTTTTTGGTTTACGCTCCTAAAGCCTATGTAGATACATAGTCTTGTGGTAACGTATGATGCAGAAGTTATATGGTAGTTTCTTGCATTGACGAGAGAACATGTTTACGCCTTGGTTCAGCTGATTTCAGAGTTAGTCGATTTTTAGTACAATTAAATAGGTTACCTCCTTGAAAAAGAAACTTGTGTTTAAATCTTTAAATCTTCCAACTCGGAAAAATTATACATATAAATAAATGCTATTTAGGATTAGGAACATAGAACTCTTTTAAGCCACTTCAGACATCTGATAAATTCATCTACCACTTTCAGACATTCACAACCATTTATGCCTGTTGGTTGGAAAACGGAAACGATATCTACTCAAACAACCACATCAGAGAGATTGCCAAAAACTTAGGACTAAAAGAGTTACGCCTAATTCTTTTGGGGAATAGAAAAACATTAGTAGATTTATTTCTTTTCAATAAGTAAAACTATAAATTTAAGTAAAAAAAAAAAGTCGGAATTTTTGTCCGAATTTTTTCTCACACCTTTAATTAGAATGTTACTGTTCTTAGAACATTTCGTTTAAATTTCTAATTTCAAACTGTAGTTTCAAAAAAAAATGACACGATCGATATTCGTATCTCTGAATATTCGCAAATGATATTCAGAAAGCTGCGCGCATTTTAATTTCGCTCAAAACAATCGCTTCCAATTTCACACACACACACACACACACACACACACACACACACACACACACACACACACACACACACACAAAATCTCATACCTAAAGTACAGTCGTTCAAAGAAGGCAGATTAGAAAGTAATATATTCTCCTTAAGAAGTCCCATGCGGTATCCTAGCAACCGTTTCGTCTTGTACGACTATTTTGTAATACCTTCCAAATCAGAAATAGAAGCTTACAGTTGAAATGCAATATCTTCCATCAACGAATCCAAATAAGAGTGCGTTGCTTTTCATCTCGTGCCGTTGCAACATCCCCGAGTATCTCATTCTTTGTAATCCCTCGCTTGTACATTGGTCTTTCTTGGTAAACAATTCCGTCGTCATGTCAACGTATGTGTGTGGGGGGGGGGGGGAATGTCTAAACGAAGCCTAGCTATGATCGGGTCTTGTTACAGAACAGACAGACAGACAGACAGACAGTGGATTTCATCTCATGTTTTCCATCAAAATAATGACAATTCGCGATAGAGAAGTGACATCCTCTTGTGAACATCTTAGATTCTGCTCCGGAAATAGATAACTGCAAGCACGAAAATAGATTTCCTAACTTGTTGACTATGGAAGTTTAGTGTTGCTCGAGTGTCGCTGATAAGTACAAGAAAAATGAGAAAAAAAACATATAATGCTTCTTCGGTAGCATAGCTGGTAGCAATGACGCATTTTGACTGAAAAACATTTAGTTCAAACCATTATATAAAAGTAGGGAGCTTTTATAATTGATCTTAAATTAAGCGCAGTCAACCTATTTTATGAAGTGGAAGAGCGCTTTTTCATCATAAAACTCTGGTATCTGATCTTTCCTTAAAACAGACAAACCGCCCAGAGAACACACCTATTAAGAGACATAGTATATAGACATAGGCAGACTATGGAGATAGGACTAACTACCCTCTCATACCAAAATTGGTTTATGTTCGATGAAGTTTATATGTTACAAACGTTATTACATATAAGATTCCTGACTCATATAACATTCTCCCCCCCCCCAAAAAAATAAACTTTTAATGTAAAAGTGGAAAAAGAGGAATTTCACAAAAATATTTTCATCATTTCCCTTTCTTTTAAGATTTCTTCTGCATAAAATTAACTTCCTTTTGAAACTTGATTAAAATTAATTTAAATTGAGAGATATTGATTAAAAGAAATACAAGCCAAGTCAGTCAAATGAAAAAAAAAAAAAAAATTTTTAGCGTTCGTCTCTAATACTTGATCTTTGACCACGTGGTTTTGAGTTGCATCAAAGGCCTTACCAAATGACTACTAATATTACACCTCCGCTGATGCCAACATCATTATGACAAAAGTATCAAACTTGTTCCGAAAGTTTAGTACAAAGTTTATTTTTTATTTTGTCAAACTCGCTTGTTATTGTTGTGACTTGTTTAGTGTAGTTGTTTTAAATTTTCCCCCTGAAAAGGTCCTTTCCATCTATAATAATGCCCAAATTTTCGGACAAAAACAAATATTTATTTTTTAATTAACACTTGCTTCAATCTATTCTTCCCACAGAAATCATTTATGGCTGCTGCTTCAATCTCTAAAAATAGCTTTAGTTTCTTTGCCGATATAGGCAATACTTCTCGCCTGAAGAATCTATTCTTGTTGGACAAATCTCAAACATAAACATCAATTATTTGGAGTAGTGCATCATAAAACTTTCCAAGGAATCCTTGATTCTTTCTTGAAAACTTTCAGTCTCTTTCTTACGGAAAATATGAGTTAAACTGGCAACCTCTGTGACCTTTTTCTTATTAACTCATTCTTTCCTTTAAAAACACACGATATATGATCAACATCCATCGCTGATCCAGAATTAAAACTGGAGAACACCCCTTCATTTTACCACCATGAGAATACGGATTGAATACTACAGTGATAAGAATGGCTGTGAAACTTCCTACTTTGATAATTTATTACGTATAGCATAGGTTTGACATAAACATCGAACTTTGTAATTAAAAATCCACAGAAATTCCCCCTCCCCTCAAAGGCTTAAACTTTCATGTATGAGGGTGATAAAAAAAAAAACTAACTGCCGAAATGATGTACACATCTAAGCTACGAAAACAAGTTGTAATCTAACTGTTAACCATATTACATACTCTGGGCCCTAATACTCCTATGTTTGTAAGAACCGTAGTTCATTAATAACCACGAAGTGGTATCAAAACAAGCGATATGATTATGACGAAATCAGAACAACAGATAGCCTTAAGGGTATCAATCAAGATGCTATTAAGACTATTTCATTTAGAAAAAAGATAAAAATTCTATAATAGCCTACATAAGCAAAGTCGCTTGCTAGTCTACTAGAGAGTGGTTTAACAGATGTAAAGTTATGACAAATTTGCATAACACTAACAGCTAATTGTGAAGATGAAGTTAAATCCTTTCTTCGTTCACGATCGATGCAAGTGCAGTTGCGGATCTTGTCAAACTTTACTGCTAATAAGAGAGAAAAATGTTTCTAATCTGTAGCTGAATTGGTCGCTTTTTATATAACTAAATATTTTCATGTGTGCATCTTTCCCAGTCCACATTAACAAAATTCTTTCAAAATCACAAAAAAATACCAATTTCCTCAAATCCCCAGAGTTATTTGCTAGCTCCATAAAACTAAACACAAGCCTGTTATCACACTTAGACATCAGCGTCTCTAATTCGCTACAGTTTTCAACTAAAACTCTCATGAGAATAAATTTAAACTTCCTCAACATCAGGAGTTGCCTTAATTTTTCTGCAGTTTTGGATAAGTCCCACTTCGATTACCGTCTGGTATTTCCCCATCCTCAAATATAATTTTGAAACGTTCCAAACTCCGTCTTCTTACAATATCTCAAAGGATTCTTCATCCATCTCAATATTTCACACAGAGTTTGAGACTTTTTAAATAATAGATGTCTGTCTCAATTCGAGAGAGAGAGAGAGAGAGAGATCGTCCTATCCACGAATAATTTCCATTATTTGTTATTGGCCAACTTTTAGCCAATAGTGTAGTAGAATCAGATGTGATCTTGAATGTTTTAAGTGCGCTGAATGGTGCAAAGTGATTGATGGCGATGGAAACCTAGCATAACACATCGCTGAAATCAATTAACTCGAACTACACTTCATTTTCATTATTATACACGCACTCACTTAGTGTGTATCCTTTGCCTTGTCTTGCTGTGCCGTGATTTGCCACTGGCACGCCACTCGGTAATAGAAAATACTTGCGATTTTTATATATTAGTAACATAATGTATATTGAAACTCAAATATAATTCAAACAAAAACAAAATTTCTACTCATCATGCAAAAATGGGATAGTAGTTTTTGTTTTTGTTGTTGTTGTAAAATTCTGGTTATAAAGATATTTTGGTTTCATTGAATTTGTAGCAAAAATTAATATATTTTAGAGTTGAAAAAGCCTAAAACAACTTGTCGACTATCAAGGATATTTTTTTGAAAAAATAACTCTATTTGAATATATATATGGTAATCACATGTATAAAATATTGCAGAAGCGATTTAACGTTATTTACAAACTAGAAATAACGAATATGACTCTTTCGAACAAATGCCATAAGAGTTATTAGACAAAAAGCGTTCTCTGCATTCATATTACGTTCTTCGGGTATCTTGAACGACTGATTTTATTCATGACAATGATGTCCCTGGAGTCCTCGATTCATTCGTCGATAAACTGTATTAGATCCAGCCCGTTTCGTAAGAACAATAAAAGGCTCGAGTATTTTCGGAAATTGATAAAAATAAGACTCGGCGTCAAACTGAAAAACCTGATAATAACTGCATTGTGCATGATAAGTGATGTTTTGAACTAAAGTTTCTTTATGGGTCATTTCCTGAGTTTATGATGCCATTTTCTAAAAGGCCATCATTGCTATTACAACTTTGTTCATGCGTATCACGACACAGTACCTTACCACTCCAATCGAAAGACTGACATCAGCAATTTGGTAGGTAGAACATCATTACTAAGGAGTAGTAATAACCATTAGACCATCGTCAACGGATTCGCAGATAATGTCACACAGTTACCAAAATCGACCATTACAGCAGAACCCTCTTTAGACATCAATGCCACATTCAGCTTTATGAAGTTAACTTACAGGTTGATCGGCTCTTCCGTTAAGCACTGGTGTCGTACAGGTAAGTGCCATTTACAGGGGCACACGTAAGTATCAATTGGACACCGGGTGACAAACAAACCGGCCAGTTTTAGTGTAATGACCAGCAAGTCATGAAAGTTATGAGAAAGGATAACTTTAGAAACCTTAAGCGCTCGCGTGGTGATAATCAATGCTTTTATCTGCGTGTTAGACTTTAACAGTCCATTTCGATGATCTACTCCGATTGTTCTGACGCTAGAGTTGAATTAGCGGATGCGTGCTAAGCGACTGGTCTTCAAAATGCTACCTAAATTACTGTATACTAAAAATATACTTCAAGGAATTTGATAAAAATGGGATTTAACCTTCTTCAGAATATTTATAAATCGTTAATTTCTAAATGTATCGAGGAAGTTAGTGCTGCAATTGCTAGCACCATTACTGATTGCTGATGTCACCACTGTTGCAACCTCTGTGATTGCTATCAATTTTCCTATAATAGTGCTAATGTTGTTACTTATGGGTGCAATTATTGTTGATTCAACTACTGTTAATGACTGAGAGCATAAAGTAAAAATCAAGAAATTTATCGTTTAAGATTATTCAAATTAAAATTATTTATTTATTCGATTAAGTAACATTTCAAAAATATAGTAAGAGGGAACAGTTATTTGATGAGGATCGCCAATCCAAAGCCATTATTTATATTATGTTTAATTTTTTTAATTAGCAAGGCAGAAAATTATGTGATAATTTACCAGCTGGCACATAATGGCGAGTTACAATTTTGTATTCATATATAAGTAGAACTGTAGATATATTTAAATGCCGATTCTTTGTTTTGTATATTTGTCTATATCATAATTATATAATGATTATAATTATTATATTTATAGCTATTTTGCCTGCTTCTGTTTATAATTAGATTATTAGATTTCTAATTAGATTATAATTAGAAATCTTTTAGTATTTTAACGGACCTTTTTTTATATTTTTGCATTAAAGAATGCAAACCTTACAACTTAACTATTTCGGCTTTAATCAAATAAATCAAAATGGTTGCTTTACATTTCGATTTCGTTTATGACATGAAAATATTGAAGTATGTTGTGCGAAGACCTGATAATTAAAAATAAGTATTCATTTATTATTATAAGGATACAATGATCAAGATAAATTTTTCATTTGTTTTATATGACAAGTAATTAAAGAACTTTTAAATTAGAAACTTTATAACTATTAATTAATTAAATAAACTTCAATACTAAGAAGTGTTTTAAAATATTATTTTTTCATCATTTACTATTCTAATAATGGTAATATTTTTTATTTTTAAATAGCAACTTATAGAATAATAACATATTTAGAGAAGAGTAACATATTGGAATATATTATTGTTGTTAAGATATTTCTTTTAAAGACGTTAATCTCAAAAAATTCACATTAATATGTTAAAATATTAAAAAAGGTCAACACATGAAGGTTCACGTAAGCCATTCGGAGTTCTTTATTTTCTCCAATTTAAATCTTACTCTAACAAAGCAATTAAATCTAAAACCACTTTCCTTTTCTCATTAGCTATAACAATGTATTATCCGTCACCGCTATCTAAAAACACATCTTACTTCCACAATGTTCCTGCTAATGCTAAAGAAATAAGGAATGCTTACACTTCAATATTCAGCCATAATTACTAAGAAAATATATCATTTTCTCCATTAAGAAATTAAACTTTCCTTCTGTTCGCAGAGTTCTCGCTTTCTCCAGTTCACAATTTAAAATGGTTGTAACATTTTTAAGTGACCTCTCTCTCTCTCTCTCTCTCTCTCTCTCTCCTCCATCTTCTTCACGTAGCAGCATTCTTCGCTATGCTTACTCAGTAAAGTAGTAATTAGCATGTCATTTTTGTAGAAAAATTGCGATGGAAAAAGTGGAGTAATTATCGCTAAAATGGGTGTTACCACTTACTTTAGCAGCTATAATCCCTGTCTAATTAGCCGGTTATCATCCGCATCTAGAGTAAAGTAATTTTGAGATTAATGATGGGACTTTAATCCCTGGGCAAAAATAGCTCTACGGAAGAGCAAGGAAGTGCTGTTTTGACTACCTATAAGCCACCTCGTCTCTCAGTATAGATTAACTATATACAAGTATATTTTTTAACTTATCTTACTGAGCGAATGGCATTTACGATTGTTGGATTTTTATGTATCCTTACATTTACAGATGGATGAGGATATGATCTTGCCTTTCGCAATACTTACCTGTTTTGATTTTTTTTTCTCAGTCGTAACTTGATAAGGAAAACATGAGTGTACTTTTGTACCATGAAACTACACATTTAAAAATAGAAGACTGACATAGGTTTGCATGAAAAAAAGTATTACTACTAGTGTAATTACTATAATTTATACAAGAGACGAAGTATAATCTTAAAGTTTAATCTAATTCAGATACTTTACAGGAAGACTTGCAATACAGTTCATAATTCATTCATTATCATTCAACGAAACATCTACAAACAAGTGGCTCAAATATACGATAGTCACAGTATCGAGTAAACAAGAAGGATAAGAATAATCTATAAATGGAATACAAGGCTTCTTCGGAGGAATTTTTTTTTGTTTTTGCTAATTTTTGATTCAGAATTTCCTTGTGAAGTAAATAAACTATTCCACATGTTAACCATTGAGGTGGCAGTTAAAATCTTTAGTATGTACCCTAATAAACACTGAACATCTTTGACTCAATATCATTTAATGCACTTATACTGCTTAATTAACACTTGAATAAAAACAGACAAAAACATGGGGATGGTTGCTAAGTACAACTTTAGCATAATGTTCTTGCTGTTAGAGCAACAGTTTGCTAATTTCCTGCTAATAGAAACACAAAAACAACAATCTTCAAGGAAATGGTTTGTTTATTTATTTTTTATTTTTCATAAATGAGTCAGAATTGAATTTAGGCGTTATACAAATACAGTTACTATACTAAATTTCATCAAAATCAGTTCAGTTACCGCACCAAATTTCATCCAAATCAATTCAAATGTTTTTTTTAGTATATTACACAAGTATATATAAATGAATATGGGAAAATCAAGGAGATAAAACAATTTTTCTTAGATATTTTCTATTTATAGAACAACAGAAAACATGTAAAGGTAATAAAACAAGATGATATCTGGGAAAGGAAAGATGTTGTCGAGCTATGCATAAATATTCGCCGTGGTGATAACTTGCTATTGTACTTCTTGCAAATCTTGAGGGTTCAAAGCCACAAGTAAATTAGATTATTTATTCTCAATTTAATAATAAATGGAAAACGAATCGGAGGATCTTACGGGATAACAAGGGGCTTCTTCCTCTATAGTATCTAATAAATATGAATTCAGTGGCGAGAAATAATTTTTTCTAAAGATATTTGTCTCATAATGGAAAAACTTAATAGGATCCATAGTTGCTTAGATTTTTGTTACCGCAGTGATCTACCACTTGCTGGAAGATAATTTTGTTTATCAAAGATATTCCATAAGCATCCTTTTATACCGACACTGTTTAGTTATAGTTCTATCGTCTAGAGAAATACTGACTTATAAAAGTTTTCGCGCATCTAGCAATTTATGTTCAAGATGGGAGGATGACAAAAGCTTGTTACGGTAACCATGGAAGAGTGATCCTCCTGAGCTCTTCTTTACTCTGCTTCGGAAAAGAGCTTAATTCAAAAGGCAATTCAGCGTTTTCTAAATATGCAAATATTAGATGAATACACAAACGGTAAGCTAACAATAATTTCAATTTACTAATGTTTTTCTTGAGATTTGTTAGAATCTTAACTATGAATAGCTGTATTGATATTTGAATTTAATGTAGTCTCTTCGTGGGGCTTTTGATTTTTTTTTTTTTGTGAGTAACCTTCAGCAGACCCATTCCATTGGCGGCAACGTTGATGCAAAAAATACTTTCTGTTTGTTTGCAATGTTTTTTTTCCAACTTGACATTTTTCTTTGATCATTAGATACAACCCATTTTTCTTATTATTACTATTTATCGCATCTTTCATTCCTATTCTGTTCTGATATTTTTAGTATTCACTAAATCTACAACATTTACTATTTCACGAAGTTTAGAATGACGATCTAGATCTTCAAGATTTCTTTTCCGTTTTCTGTTTAATTCCATTATCAGAAAACATTTGTCACACGAGAGTTTCTTAACCTTCGAAAACATGTACTAAATTTTCACTAAAAAAGGACTCAAAATTGTGAACAGGGCTTGCTTTACAATAGGAGACCAAAACACTGCAGAATGGTGTAAGAAGCGGATCAGCGAGCCGACCAGGAGTTCGTCTATCTTCTTTAAATTAGCCGGTAGGATGTTGTAAATTAGGATTTATTGTGTGGTCAGAAAAGTATAGATGCTATTACTAATCAATTGATGCGTTTCTAAATAAATGTGCATGTTAGACAATCACCTGAGATGATCACATTACACTTAAGAAATAAATTCAGGATACATAAATAATAACTAGCGTTTGGTTTCCAAATGGACAAACCAGAACAAGCAGTAATAGTGAAAATCATCACAATGGCAAGGAATGCTCTGCAAAAGTATATAAAACATGAAAATTCAATGAAGTAATATGCTATATGAAGGTCAGTAACACTATAAACAGCATTTACAGGTAAGGACTAGAGCTTTAAACATTGAGAAGGGGAAATGAGAAAGTGAGATTTTATAATCATCCTGTACGTAAACTACTTGGTTCCAATAAAAATGCTACACCTACCGGCCAGTGAATTAGAAACCTGTATGTAGATGTAGGTAAACGTCACTTACGCAGCGTATATACAGAATATTTGGTCACGTGCGTCATCACGTGTTCCAGGCAACCATTTAAGAATGTTACTGGTCAGTAATCGTCAGTAGTGTTGATCATAATGGAAGAAACGAAGGATCTTTCGGAGTGGGATGAAAAGTTTTTTGGGGTGACCGTCTGGCTGGAGCCATGATTTTGAAAACAGTAGAGCTGACTAGTTTCCCAAAAGGTGAGCCATCCCGAGTGTTTAATCAGTGGAAAAATAACCCACATTCCTTATCTAAGAAGAGTAACTGTGGTCCTAAGACGGTCTGTCAGGAACGAGATCGCAGTCGTCTAAGACTTGTTAGGACAAAGAGAACTTCTTGTGTGCAGCAACTGATCAAAGCATTTAATGAAGGCTGTTCGCGACCCATTTCTTAACGAATTATGCGCAGGGAATTGAAGAGGATCGGTACTGGCATGCCTATAAGGAAACTACTGATTTCTGCGGAGAACCGGAAAATTCGACAGCAGTGGTAGGAACACTGTGACTGAACACTCTAAGAAAGTCATGTGGTCTGTATACATCTTGTTCTGTACCAAGGTAGGCAGAGAGGGTGATGGAAGCCCTATGAAGCAATGAATCCAACTTATCTTGTAAAACACAACTCAAGTTTCTAGAGTTTGAATCTCCTGATATTGCTGGAAATTCGGGTGGCCTTCAACGAATATATATAAATATTGTTGACGTTCAACTTGTTGCAATGTTTTATCCATGGTTGTTTCATGGACGACAATGCTACTCTCCATCGTGCAAGAATGGCTCAGCAGTGGTTCAGCAGGTATGATAGCGACTTCCACCATCTTCAGACTTAACTGTTGATTTGAGGGGGAAAAAAGCATTGTGGTTATATAAATCCGGATCTGTAGTACGTTTGTGTAAAAGATGGCAAAACCAGGTATGTAGACAAGCATATGAGTTGGTAGTAGGCCATTCCTGTTTCACCTCTGGACAAGGTATAAAAGAAATAACACCGAGGATGTCATATAACATGCAATGAACTTTGCAGAGATGGCAAAATGATACTATGAATTTAAGAAATGTTTTATATCAAGCATCGAAATAAATCAGAATAACTGACCTGTCTTGAAGACAATGATACACCTGCCTGTCAGAGTTTCCATCTGTGCTATGAGAAATGTGAATTTCTCAATCATCTTCAATCATCATAGAAACCAATCATCTTCTTTGGTTATTGTATTTCTGCACCCTCGGTCTCTCTGACAAGCTAAATAACGCAGATTGTTTTGAGCTTTTTTCATTGAAGATCAAGATAGCTACATTTCTCACTTTTCAAACATTTTTCCATTATTGCTACAGGAATAGCTTAGAATTGAGACCATGTGACTGACAGATTAGCAAAATATGTCAAAATCGAACTTCAGCTGTTATTAAGCAGCAGGAATGTATACACGAGAAAATTAGAATCTCCAAGATATACAGTCTATAATATTTCTGGTTATCTGGCGTAAAAGTATGCACAACAGAAAGAAATTCGTGTGGAAGATCTAAGTAAACATCGATTTAAAATTATAATCGTGTTTATACGATTTTTAGGTATTTAAGTTGATAGTCAGAGATTGAATTTCTTCAGAATTGAGAGAGAAACAGCATTATGAGGACTTAGTCGTTTGTTGGTTCGCAAGGTCAAAAACTCAATTTTTTTCCGAGTGGAAAAATCCTTTTACCTCCATATGAGACCAAGTGATTCATCTTCAACAGAAAAACCAACCTAAAGATCTTCGAGTAGTAGAAGATATTGGAAGCTGAGCCTTTCTAACCAAATCCATCATCGTCAACGATTGGTACACTAAACAAGATGCTTTGTGGTTATATCACCGTCCTTTCCAAATTATAAATGTGGGATTTCATTTATCAAATCAATTTCAATCTCTGTGATACTGCCGTATCACAGAGATTGAAATCTTTATGTAATAATTCATTTTGCAAAAAAAAAATCGACCATCTGTTGTTCATTGAATTTGTACGCTTCAGTGTTTCATTCATGGTACAATGCGCAAGCATACACTGTCTCGTGCCTAATTAGAATTTATTGTTTTCTGTTGGTTATGCTTAACGTGAAGCGAAGTTATTTCTTTATGAGTGATCTTCGGTGATGTGTAATGCAATCTAATTTTAACCTTGAATTTATTTATGAATAATCTCCACGACAAAGTTTTACTGATAAACACGCAAATATTCATTACCAAATCATGAATTAAATGTAAAGCAACGATTTTCTTTATTTTTCAGTTGTAAGAATGCTTTATTAGTATTAATAATTTTTCAATAGATGTTTTATCCTGTGATAAGTTTAAAATATAAGAACTTTTATTAATCAGTTAATTGAGAAAAGTTTTAGTAAGCAATTATTGAGAAAAACTATCATTAGGGTGGCAGATGCGTAGTACGTATTGTGGATTATCTAGCGTGTAGATAATCCACAACTGTATTAAGTACTGTAGATGGTGGGTTGTTTGGTTGAGGCGTCTCCCGCGATGAGTCCTTGGAGTCCATGGAAGTGTCATAATAATAATAATAATAAATATCAGTTTATTAGACCTGACAAGACAGGCGTTTTTGCGTAGATAACACTTTTCCAGTATTAAGTGATTGACATGGATGAGTTGAGGATTAGATAATACAGTTCTATTGCATTAGAGGACAAAATATGAAATATTTCAGGCCATTTTGGCACTTAATAAATAGGATTGTGGTCTCACACCGGGCGAGGAAATTTACCTAGCAGCTAAAGACATCACAAAGAAGTAGGATTCGATATCACACTCAGTCAATCAAGCCAGCACAAGTTTTATTTCTTGAAATAAACAATATAAGAAAGTAAAGATTCTGATTGACAGTTTCATTCTTACAGTCCATGGATGCAAGAGAACATCCTTATCAATAATATTAATGAGCAAAAGGTATCAACAACAGCGTAAAAGGTCTTTGTAATTTAATCATCAGAAGGACATTTGCCCTTCAGTTGGTAAGACTGAATCCCATTTTAGGATGCGAGCCTTTCGAAATTCTCTTCGAGAGTCAGGAGAATTAGCCGATATCATACATACTTAAAACGCTTTGTCCTAGGGGACACCTCGCGCTTTCAACTCTGCTGTATTGTCGTAGACCGCAATGTAGACCCAATGGAACTCGACTCTTCGAGCAAAATAACGTCCCATATCACAAAGTTTGTACTGTACAAGCATGGTGAGAAGAGCATATCCAAGTTTTCCATGTATGTTCGCCTGGAGGTCTAATTTTCCTGATTTGAATCTCATCGAACATTTTTGGGATCACATGGAACGCAAAACGCACCAGTCAACGCCAGTGCCTCGCTCGGTCGCTTAAGTGCGGGATGTCACTCTGTCTAGTTCCAAATTTATTATTATTATTATTATTATTATTACGAGACATCCAGACAGTGTATCGGTTACCACAAAAAAGGAAAAGAGAAAATAATACCCGTCCTTCTCCCGTCGTAGTGCGACTCACCAACAGCCCAACAAAAACTACGCTCATAAAAGCTAGCAGGATTAAAAAACCAGTAGTCAAGGATCTGAAAGGAGACCACGACAATACCCAAATATACTTGTCCGAATACCTAACGCCATGTTATCAGAAAATATTCTACCAAGCAAAGAAGGTAAAAACAGAAAACAATTACCAGTTTATATGGATAAGAGACAGCAAAATATTCCTAAGAAAGACACAAGACGCGAAACCAATCGAAATAAAATCCGTAGACGACCTCAACATGCTGCCACATTGAAAGGAATATGGACAACTCGTAAATAAGGAACAGCACACCAACCAACATGAATGCAGACCATCAAACAGACGTAATCACCCCGGAATATGATAACTGCCACATTCTGAAATCAATAATAGAATGGAAACAACTAACAATCCCCAAAAAAGGACTATCTATTCTCCACATCAACATCAGAAGCATTCAAAAATACTGGCTGACTCTGCAAGCTTATCTGAAGGAAGATATAGACGACATAGACATTTTAATACTGACTGAAGTATCTACGACAAACGAAGAGGCATCCACCTACCAAATGCCACACTTCCAACAACACAAACACTGCAGACAAACAAAACGAGGCGGTGGTATAATAATATTTACCAAACATAAACTAGAAGTAACAGAAACAAACTATAAATTAGAATACGCAGAAAACATATGCATTGAAATTAAAAACACCAAACAAGAAAACTCCTTGATATTAAACGCAATATACAGACCACCCAACTTAAGCACCACAAAATTCCTAGAAGAACTAAACAAATGGCTTTCAACCACGGAAGTAGGCACCTCAGAATACTTGATGATAATAGAAGACATTAATATAAACATTAGGAACATAAATAACAACACAGAACAATACCTAGACCTATTATCGGCATATAATATAACCCCATCCATACAGTCGCATACACGAGAAGATATAATCGGAAACACAACAACCTCATCCTGCATCGATCATATAAATATAAGGGCACCTCCAAACAGCCACACAGCAGCCGTCATAACATGCAAACTGGCAGACCATTATTTCACAGCATTACAGTTATACACTGAACCAGAACCCATAAAAATCACTGAGACTACAAAACAGTATTATACCATTCTAAACGAAACAATAGTAAACGATGAAATCAGAAAAAGAGACTGGATGCAGATAGCATCTTTAGACTCTGCTGAAGCTGTATATAATAATCTTAAACTTGCATTTAACAAAATATATAATAAAGCATTAACAAAAATAAAAATACGTCCCCAAACGAAACAAAATCCATGGATAACAGACAACATACTAACAGACATACAAAGAAAAGATGCCCTATGGAAACAACTTAAGAAGTCGCCAAACAATATCGCTTTAAAAGCTGAATACAAAAGAAAACGGAATCTCCTAACAACACAGATAAGAACGGCAAAAAGAAACTATTACAACAACAAATTAACAACAGCTCAGAATGACATAAAGGAAACCTAGCACCTGATTAATGAAATGCTGGACAATATACACAGAACCACTGCCTCAGAAACAATAAAACACATCTTTGCCTGCGACCCCAAATCCCTCAAACAATTGGCAAACAAATTTAATCAGCACTTCGTGAACTCTGTCCAAAAGCTACAACAACCTTTCCTCACACAAACGAACATTCTCCACTAGGTCCACAAGCAACCCAGTCGATGTGGTTCCCCACAGTAACAAAAGAAGAACTATTACTGGCAATTCAACAAATTAACCCTAACAAAGGACCGGGGATAGACGGAATCAGACCAAAATACATCAAGACACACTCAACCGACCTACTTCCAGTTATACAAAAACTGTTAAATAAAATCTTCGAAACGGGACACATACCTGAAACACTGAAGACTGCATTAATCACACCCATACACAAAGAGAGAAAAAGAAACATTATAAGTAATTACGGAACCATCGCCACGCTGTCTGTAATCAACCAAATCATGGAGCGCATCGTGCATCAGAAACTCTCCACATACGTTGAAAAATTTCAAATCATACCCAAAACACAATATGGCTTTCAAAAAAAAAAAAGAAACAGCAACACTCCTGGAAGATTTCACAGATCTAATAAACGCTGCATTGGATAAAAACAGAATAACATTAGTGGTATTCATTGACCTAACAAAAGCATTTGACACACTAACACACAAACCCTTGTTAACAAAACTAACCCGTATAGGAATTGGAGGTCGTCTACTCCAGTGGTTTAAAGCGTACATGAAAAACAGAAAGCACACCACACGTATAAGATCAGCATACAGCAAAGAGGTACATGTAACCTGTGGAGTACCACAAGGAGCTGTCCTATCTCCCATTCTATTTAACATATACACACACACGACATAAGCCAACCCCCCCTAAAAAGTAAAATCTTCCAGTACGCAGACGACACGGCCATAGTATCCATTCACAACAATGCAAATATCGCTTAAACAAATATGCAACACGACATCAATCAAATCACTAACTGGTTAACTGAAAACGGCATATATATAAACCCAGGGAAAACAAAGCTAATGGTATTCAAAAACCCCCAAACCCTGCCCACAGAAACTAGATATCTCACTATCCAACATTCATCCTCCTATACACAAAGCATAGAACCTAAAATCACAATCATCCATCACACAGGTGAAAACAACACGCTACCTTGGACTTCACTTCGATGCAGATCAAAGTTGGAATAGCCATACAAACTACCTACATACCAAGCTTAGGATAATAGCAAGCAAACTATACAGATTAAAAGACATTGCCCCAACCCACATAAAAATACTAATCTATAAAGCATCATGTGAAACCATTTTAAGATACGCAATCACATCATGCGCATTCAGCGCAGAACTATAGACTTAACAGGCTACAATGGTTGCAAGATAACATGGTAAAACTGGGAACAACCCACTCTTATGCAGGAAGCACGGACAAAACACAAAATATTTAAGCTGAAACACTTATGCCACTACACAGTCATGTTAAAACATTACTACAGCCCAACATATAGAGTAACCAGAACAACATATCAAATAACAAGACCACAGTCAACAACCTACATAACATATAAGTACAACAATCACAAAGGCAAAGCCACCCGAAACTTCTACGTACCTGACATGATAAACAAACTGCCGTTCGACAACAGAAACCTAGGAACATAGCTGAAAGAGGAGCTGGAACAGGCGCTGTATAAATATTATAGCGAGAATGAAAATTAGAGCAATTCCTGTTTCCCTCTCCCCCCCGCACGCACACACACACAAACCTATGACAAACCCCCTCTCAAAAACCATCACTACAAGAACACAAAGAAACAAACACACCATGTCTAAATCCAACCCTATTTGCACAAAAAAGAAGGGAAAAAAAAGTTAAACTGTAATAGCAGTTGAAGTCTTCCAAGCACGTACCATCAGACAGTAAAATCAATACCTGGCTTGTGACCATTACAGGAACATAACCATGAAACCACCATCTATCATCTATTATCTTCCTCAGATAAACTCTGCTAAGCTTCGATGAAGAAAATTATTAACTTGCAAGTATCTGTTAATCACAATTGTAACATGTTATAAATATGATATATATATATAATTATTACAGCATCTATGTATGCAATTTATCTGAGACATAAAAAAAATAAAAAAATAAAAAATAATAATAATAAACAAATAAATAAATTATTATTGTTATTGTTATTATTATTATTAATATGTATACTCTATATTCAACAATTCCGTATAATCTTTATTGTAAATAAAGTCACTCAATATGTTAAAAAAAAAAATATATATATATATACAGGGTGTTCGGGATAAATTTGACAGTTTCGTAAGGAAAAAGAAAATCTTCTTTGTATCTATTAAATTTAATGAATTGACAAAAAAACATTACAGGCAGAGTTAATTACAATACTATCAACAAGATTTACTCAAAATAACCACCATTAGCATCGATCACAGCTTCAATTCTGCTTCGGAACCTCGAACAAGCTGATGCTACAGTCTCCCTGGGAAGGGCCGCAAAAACTGTTTTAATTTTATCCATTAACTGGGCTTTTGTATTACTGGAAGTGCGATTGGTGTCTTTTTCAACTGCGCCCCATACAAAATAATCCATGGGGTTAAGGTCTGGGGAGTTTGGAGGCCAAACATTTGGACTGGTGAAGTCGTAGAAATTTTCAGACAACCATTTTTGACTTTTCCCAGAGGTGTGGCAAGGGGCCGAATCCTGCTGCCATACATACGGCCTACCATTGGCTACCCTTGTTATCCAGGGCTTGACTACAGTTAGCAACTCCACGAACAAAGCCCGAATTCCAATGCCAGGGTTCTTCAACACCTGTTCCTGCAGATTTGCGAGGAATTCTGCTGTACGAACGCAATCAGATCGTCTGCTAGGGATCTTTCTTCTTGCTACATCCTCGTAGTCACCATTGCAAGTCTCTAGTTCATGCCTGATTGTTTTTACTGTATTCAGGGAGCATTGGGCAGCAGTCGTAATATCCTTATTTTGATGGCGGGCACGAATCATCATGATACAAGTTATTCTCTTCCATGATTCAGGTGGGTTCCAGCTATCCATCCTTTCTGACATCTTGTATATGAATGAAGAAGGGTCCAAACTTTTAAATGAAGAGAAGTGTGTGTTAATACATGTAACTTACGGAAAAATATAATTAATTATAAATATGTCAAATTTATCCCGAACACCCTGTATATTATTATTATTATTATATGTATGTAATTTTTAGAATTTTTAAATTTTGTAATTTCTATAATTTTATAATGTAATGTATGTAAGACACAATGAAGTGTTTAAAAAAATTATTATTATCACCGGCAACTCCAAGGAGTCCCTAGACTCATCGAGGGAGGTCCTAAACATCATGTCAAGAACAACTATTCAACATCCACACAGTATCTATCATACTTTGCCTTGAACTCATTCACTCATAGCACTCACAACAGACTCTGGCAACTTATTCCACTCATTCACCACTCTTCAAGTAAAAAACCTAGTTCTAACACCCTTGCTAACCACACTCTTCCCCAGTTTCCATGGATGGCCCCTAGTCTTCCCACCACCAGTCCTGTTCTCAAAAATAACCTCTGAATTAATCCTATAGAAACCCTTCAGTAATTTGATATTGTCTCAATCATATCACCCCTTTTCCGCCTGTCAACCAATTTCTGCAACCCACATATCTTTAACCTGTTCTCAGGTTCATTCCATAGACCTTCTATCATCTTGGTCACTCGCCTCTGGATCCTCTCCACCTCCTCCCCATCAAGAAGAAACCCTGGAGCCCCTATCTGGACACAGTAGTCAAGATGGGGAACAATAACTTGTTTTTCTCTGCTGGTCAAAGTATTCTTTTGTAACTAAGTAATCTAATAAGCTGATTTAGACACTTCTGCATTGTGCTCCCTAAACTTCAACTCCCTATCCACCAACACTCCCAAATCCCTGGCCTCAATCTCCTGGAGTACAGTTACACCAATGTGATATACTTCTGATAATCTTTTCACCCATAACCTTACACTTTGCTACATTAAACTGATATCCATTCTCATTAGCCCAGACTGCCAATCTATCCAAATCATCCTGCAAAATTCTGACATCATGTGCATTCACTATTGCTCTACCCAACTTTGCATCATCAGCAAACAAATGAACAGTTCCTCTCAGATCTTTTCCTGTATCGTTAATGAACAAATGAAATAGTTATGGTCCAAGAACAGAATCCTGCGGCACACCACTAGTCACAGGTCTTTTGGACTCTACCCCCGAATAAACTACTCTCTGATATCTCTCCATGAACCACCCTCCTATCCATCTCACCAACCCTCTATCCAACGCCATATTATCCCAGGACACCTTCCGTGGTTTAGTGGAGTCAATGCTAAGACAGGTGCAAGCGGTTTCTCTCGGAAAAAGGAGACCCAACACGGTAGGTGGTCATAATGATTTGGCTCATGAATGTATAATAACATAGTTTCTTTTGTTTGGTTAACTAAGAATGTGACATTATGCTTCCTTATCTGTATGATGACAAGAGGTGACGCATTAGTTAATGTGTTTCCTCTGCACACAAATCATCATTATTAAATCAGGTTGGGTTAAGAAAGAATACGAGATACTTCATTGCGCTACGCGTGAAGAAATTAATAAAATGATATACCTTACAATAAAAAGCAGTAATTTCCTACAGATTTCTTCACATTTTCCAACCTACTGCTTTACGGAAGTTGGTTATCATACAAGTCGGAAAACGTTTGTAGCAATATCGTACATCGGAAGAAGTGAGGTTAAAGGTTGGAGAAAAAGAATGAATTATTGGTATTCGACTTCACAATCGTATGTTATAAGCGTAAGAAAATGCTGAAAAAAGTAAACTGTTCAAGAGGATAAAGGGTAAGAAAGAAGACCCTGAGGACTGGGTATGAATGGATAATATAGACTAGATACTACATATTTTAGTACGTATGAAAATACTGGGAATATAGTTCAAAAGCAGTACGTCAGGAAGATCGTGATACAAAATGGAGTCAGAAAGAGAGAGGGGGAGAGAGAGAGAGAGAGAGAGGGAGAGAGTGCAAGAGTTGGGGATTAGCTAAACGATGATTAGTTATGTTTTAATAAACTAATGTTCTCCAGTTAAGGGTCATCAGTGTGGTTTCCAAGATAATTACACTTCTGAACAATGTGCTGTATACTAAGCATCTTAAAGTAAAATACAGTTAGATTTGTAGAGAGTAAAGAAGTATCATGAATGTTCATGCGCGATTCACCACTAGAGTAAAGGAAACCGAAATTTTAAGGATGCTGAGGCTGCTACAGAAGTGATATGCTTATACCGAGATTTCTCTTGCAAAATGATTTCTGAAGAAACAAAATAGGAGTGCGTTTTAGCAATCATTCCCACTAAATAGACGTGAAAGATTAGCATTTAAAGTGGTGGTTGATCTTGGGTCGCAAAATTATTTTTATCAAGTGAAATAGAAAAAGTAAAATATACTTATCAGAGAAATTATGAACAGTTTCACTGATAATGTGCTCCAACAGCTTATGCTAAAAAAAAGCATTGATTACGTTAAGCAACACAAGTTTTGTACTACTGGCACTACCAACTAAAATTTATCGAAAAAAAAACAGTTTTCAGTAAATAGTTCCAAGTTAGAAAAATGTGTCTAATTACTACTTACGGCGAAATCGTCGTCATTATATAAACGAGTTACACCTGCGATAGAATATAAATCGAGTCGATTTGAACTGTGCACTTTTTTTGATATAATTGTTGCTGCACTTACTCATTGTTTAAATTAGTGATAATATACGAAACAAATTCTAATTAAAAATCGAGTTCTAATTCTGTCCTATTGTTAAATTAATTCCTTTTTCTGTTCTCTTTATTTTACAGAAAGGAAGATTTCAACTGAAATGAGAAATTTGTGTTCTTTTTACATCGAGATGGCGCCACTAACGTCAGAAAATGCTGTATTATGTTCTGGAAAAGATACAGTGAGGAGGAGATTGGAAATAAGTGACGTAAACGCAGCTGTGAAAAGCGAAGTGTCAAGAAATAGCTCTGAGAATAAAAGTTACTAAATTATATATATTCTGAGAGAGAGAAACGAAATAAAGGAATGTTAGAGATGAAAGAAGATGTAAGCAACGTATGAAATAAAGAATTGAAAAGGACAAAATATCATGGAAAGATAAATAAGAGGAGAGAGAGAGAGAGAGAGAGAGAGAGAGAGAGATTGAAGTTAGTATAGCCTAGCAACATCATTTTTGAAATATGAATTATATAAACTAATGTTGCCTTTTGAACGATTAAGCATCTTAAAAACGTGCTGATTTGCAAAACAGCTTAACTGAAATTGCGTCATTAGTGAAACTCATTTGCATAATTAATTAAGGAGATAAGTGCTCCTAAGGAGATGAGTCTGTACACTCATTAAGATACTTAACAAAGAAGACAACTTTTTTTATTATTTTAAGATTCATAATAATATATCAATATTTCGGACATCTTCAGAATTCTACTAATATTGTTACACTTAAAAGTTTATGGAGGAGCGTAAAAAATAAGCAATACCTTTTAAGATATTTTCTATTAATTAAACTCATAATTTATCATCACGATTAATTAGGTATTATTAATTCTTTTTTTTTCAAGAGTACAGTAGTCATGTCAGCTCCTAGATAAAATCTTTTGGATAACATTGAAAAGGGTGCCCAAAATTTTCTGACATTCTGCGAAATCCATTATGGATTTCTATTTATAGGGTTTTTTACTTTAATTCAAAGGTCTCCAGTTAAAGGTTTCAAATGAATTATTATTATGAAGTAGTCCAGTGACAGTGTAATGTTCACATCATTATCATTATTATACTTCACTCACCAACAAAAGATTGTAAACTTATAGTACGTTAGTACCATAGATTTTGTATTAATTTTTTTTATTCGCATAACCTAGAAAGCCTACGCTAGAGACCATATATGGAACTCTGAGTCATCGAAGTCTGAATGCAAAAGGATCATGATTTGATTAGGCGATCATGAAAAGATAAAATGGAAAGTATTTCACAACTAATGCAAATCAAAATTAAAATTAAAGCTGAGAAACATTCTTGATTAAGAACCAGACAGGAAAATATTAATATTAAACATTAATATTAATATTTTCCCCCATCCATTCCATGTACCTTTTTTTATTCTGCATACATTCCTGATCATTCTTTATTAATGATGGCTTTAAGTTCTCAATGGAGCATTAAATGTTTGATTTCAAGCTTCACGAAGGATTGAAAAAAAGTAGAAAAAAACTTAAATCACCAATGCTAATAATTTCAGACTGTGCGTGTGTCGTGCAAATGGCATGATAACAATGATATATAATTAGTCACTGTCCAAAATTTGTGACTGTATTAAGTGAAGTATTTGAATATTTTAGACTGACTGTTCGCTCTAAACAAATATACAAAATTATTGCGCGCATGCACCCATGATGCGACGTTGTGAGAACTGCATTGCAGTTCAGGTTGGACATATTTTATATTGAGATATCTCTGCGCATAGTTTTCTTTAAGCGCTGTACATTAATTCCTTAACTACGTCCTTAGGAAATTTGTAACTTTTGCCATAAACGTATTGCAATTTAATGTGCATGAAATTTATAACACATTTTTGTGTAATGTAATTTATTAGTATGCTGGCAATAAATGTATGTCCACATTTGGCTGTAATCATGAAACCTTTGTATATACAGATAAAAATGTAGTTCGTCTATTGCTTTTGGATGCCAGTGTACTTAAGTATTAAGATTTAAATTTTATCTATCACTATAAAGATCATGATTTTTAACCTGTCCTTGGAAGAATATCATCATTAATATGACGGCGAACAACATCCGCGTTATTAATTCATTGCCCAGTTAATGTGGCACTAGCGGACAGCAATCCTATAAATTCATCAAATTACAATTTTAATGTCATCCATTATTAATATCGTAGCAGTAAACTAAGAAGAGTAATTATCCTGAACAGGAAGAGAAAGAAAGAGGGAGAGAGAGAGAGTAAGAGAGGAATATACTATTGATCACTTTTAAAATTTGATCGTCAAAACTTGACCGCTCAATACTGTTCTGCTCCTTGTTATCAGTTAATCCTTTCTTTCAATGCACCCTTCCTTGTACGTTCCTTGTATTTTCAGTTGTCAGATTCAGTTCTTTTCGATAAGGTATCAATTTCTTTGTTAACTCTAAATACAAAATAAGAATTAAAACTTACTATAACTGATATTAAAATATCAGTCCATTCCTCCATACATCTGTTATAGGATCGCCAATTGCCTATTACACTGCTTGGAAAGAAGTCAAAGGACACCCACATAGGCAAGATGAATCGTTTGCCGTGTAACGAGTCACGTGTTTGTAGCCGGTATAAATTGGAAGAATATGATGCTCCCAAGTCAGTGCAACTGGGTCCAAGTGAAATGGCTGAGAAGAGAACTGAGGGAGGCGTTTGAAAGATGTGTTGTGATAAAATCCCAGATTGCAGGCCTATCTGTTCGGCAAATTGTTAAAAAATTGGATCATCCCAAGTCAACAGTGAGTGATACCATTCTGAGAAGGAAGCGCAGTGATTTAACTGACAGTGCTACCTGCAGTGTACGACTCACCACACTCATCGAACGTGAGCGTACAGTGCTACGAAGGATAATATGTAAAACCGCCATTCACAGGCTGACACATTGAATGCGGAGTTCCAGGCATCGACTGGAACACGATTCTGCACAAAATCATTCAGAACCGAGGCTCACAACATGGGGTTTCTATGGCAGGACCGCAATATGCAAGCTCCACATTATCCAAACCAACAATCAGCATCGTCTTCAGTGGTGCATAGAGCCTATACAGTGGGATGTGGAAGTTTCGAAAGCAGTATTATAGCACGACTAATCACGCTACACGTTCTACCGAGAAGACGGACGGATAGGTGTGGCAGATGCCCGGTGAATGTCTTTTATCATAGTGAGTGAAATCTGAACCATGAAATACGGAGGTGGGGGTGTGATGGTATGGTCCTGTTTTTCCTGGTTTGGCCTCGGAGCTCCATTTGTGGTGCCAAGAACATTGAACTGCAGAGGTATCAGAACATTCTAGACAATGCCATACTTTGTGGCAGTTCCGAACTGACCATTGTCTCTTTCAGAAAGGCAACACCGTGACATAAGACTGCTGCTGTGAGTTCATTTTAACTATTCAACAGACAATTGCCAGTCAAGTGTGGTGACTGGCTTCCACATGGAATCCTGATCTCAACACTATTGAACATCTGTGCAATGAACTGGAGCATCGGGTAAGGTTCAAGGAACATCCTCCCCAATCAAACTTACCTACATGAAGAATGGTCCCAAATTCCCATTGATCGCTACCGTATCCTTGTAGAAAGTATGCTCGTAGGACTGCTGCAGTCATCGCAGCGAAAGGAGGTCCTACATCTTATTAAGGTAGGAGCTATGGCTGTTTTCCCCTCACATTATGATGTTCGTTGACTTCTTTCCAAGCAGTGTATGAATACGCAATATTAATTTCCAATTAGATATTAACAATATTCGCTTTGGTTCTTTATCATCGCCAAGCTAGTTTATTTAGGAAGTGATTTCATTAGTGCGGCTAAGACTACAATATGTATTTGTAAAATTTATATAAATGTATTTTATATTTGTGTTTTCAAATAACTACAACTCACAACTCTTAAAATAATGTCAATAAATTTCTTTCTCTATCTATTCCTACACACCATGCACGGCATTGATGTGCTTATTGGTCCTTCTGTATGGGTGAATATAAAACAAAATTCATCAAAAGTGTTCAGCCTGTTGGCTGAGAGGTTAATGTATTCGTTATGCAATCAATAAGCTGGAGGCGTGGGTTCGAATCCACCCTGAATATGTCATACATATTTTTAGATGGTGGATGAACTTCACTTCCCGGTGAGAGACCACCATTCTGCTTATTGGCGGACTGAGTTAGCTCAAAAAATATTCTATGTTTGCCTCTCTAGAACAGAATTTCCGGATTTAATTCTTAATCCATCCATGGTACTAATACGAATGCACTTTAGGGACAAGGTCTCCTATTAGTGGCAGAATATATATCTTACTCGACAGATTGAAGAGTTTGGGGCAGATCCTCATTTCACTAGTGCTACCATCTCCCTTCGTCCAATGACAAAGACCTGACTTCTATAGGCATTACTTCGGTAGACATTAAGATCTTGTCACTTGGAGTTTTGCAGGGTACACCAGTGGCTTGGCGCCATCACTAACAAATGACTTCTAGAATACCTCGTACCGGCGTGGGATTGATCTTGATGTATTTTGGCTTCGGCCTTTCTGGCCTACTGGGGAAAAGGCCTTTGCTCTGGTAGACTATAGTATGTAGCACTGCATTTCAGTGTGAAGATTTGTAAAATAAAATAAAATTAAATTAACAGATTTAAGGTGGTGGAATTCATTCAAATAAAAGCAAAAACATCTGCGATCTATATATCTGTTTCAATGCGGTTACATTCTTTTATTGAAACGCTACAACAGTGCTTCAGGAAGAAGAGGAAGAAATGTGGGATGTCTTATCTTAGTTGAATTCCTTTCTGTAAGTGATAATGGTCAGTGATGGATGAATTTATGACTAGTTAGTTCATCTTTGAAGACATCCAACGTCGTTGTGATATTATAGTTGTGCAACAACACATGAAAATATCTAGCACTTCAATAGACAGTTGCTTTTTCACGCTCTCTACGATCCAATATGCTTGTGCTGTTTTGGGGAAATTCAGAGGGAGAAAGAAATGATAATTCTAGACAGTGTGTGAATTAAGCACCTCCGCAGACCCGAGGATGTCGCAATATTTGTCCTTCAGTTGGCAAGAGTTTTGTTCGAATCCAGTTCTAAGATACACAAACGTATTTTCTTTATTCTTTTTTCTTTACGCTTGTTAAGAATTCAAATGACGTATTCCAATTTTCTCGCAAAGTACTAAATTCTGTACGTGTTGATAAGATGATATATGAACGAACAATAATGAATATTTTGATGTTGTCATTGTTTGTCAAAAGTATTATGGCAAAAAAAATAAAAAGATAAAAACATTGACTTTGTAATAAAAGTTCACTCATCTTTGTTTTGTATTGCAGTATTTAGTTTATTGGGAAACTTTTCATGGAGAATAATTTCATGGGAAACGGATATAAATCTCCAAAAATCACAAGTTCATTTACTTAAGTCGATATTTCAAATATCTCAGATCATAGTAGTAATAGTAGTAGCAGAAGTTATAGTAGTTTGATGTGTAACAGAAGTTGGTGAATCAGTTATGATTCTTCTATTCCTTTGTTGCTATTATCAATACCAAGAAAAATACACTTGAAATATCAACTTCCACCATCATCTTTCATAGTTGGGGCAATGCATTTGGTCCATAGTGTTCTCCTGTCTGACGCGATATCTAAGGTCTCCTATCTGATCAAGAATGTAAAGAAATTTATTGCTCCAAAGTAACCAATTTGAGTCGTGCATTAACCATTAGTAAGTAAAAATCGCTATTTTTTAACGTTTAGAAAATGGTCCGCTTCGAGATAGCCTTCTCTGCCCGGAAGTGTATATGGATTTCTGCTTATGTTATTAAGTTTCCTATTTAAAATAAATTTCCCAGTGCAAAGGAATCTCTTATTAAATAAAAGTATGCGTATGGTAATTTTGATGCCACAACCACGGAATTTTCAAAGATAGATTATGTGCGTCTTAAAAATTATCGTTCTCTAAAATAAGTCCTGGTTCGGTATTCCGTTTTTTTTTAATTTATTTTTATTCACACCATATAATCTCTTTCTATAGCATATATGGGGGTGGGAATCTTCTGGCGTAGTTGCAGGCGTCATTCGCCTTCCTAGACTTTAAATTTACTTAAAGCTCAATCATCTTATCATCTTGACCAGTCACGGTTTGCATCCCACCATTCTTCACACAGCACGTGTATGGAATCCTCAAGAAGTGTGGGAAAACTTCGATTACGAGTTGAAATCCTAGTGCGTATATCTCGTTTGTCAATGAGGTGCACTTTCAGGAACACCAATATGAGGTCGTAAATTAGCCTTTAACCTTTAATACCTGAAGTTCTAGGCTGCTAGGTATATAAAATCTGTCTGCTTTTTGAACTATATGATCTCGTATGCCACTGGATCAACAAAAAATATCTTTAATAAAAAATAATTACTTCAACTAATATACAGCAGATTTTCGCATTATTCAAATGTCTAGCAGGTGAAAATATTTATAGAAGGATTTTAAAACTGTAATTCCACCTGTGCGTGTATAAAGAGAGTTATTCACTTTGTTCACGTCTACATCTTTAATGCATTTCCAATCACTAGCAAATATAATGAGGAAAACAGCAGCAATTTTCCAAGGCTTTATAAAATGACAATGGAACGGTGCGTATATTTAAGAATCCTCTTTTAAATCAAGATGGATCCTAATTACCCAATATCTTTCTGTAAGTATCCCTCTGTACGTTAAAAATGATCTCAGGATCAGAGGGAGAATAAGCAGTGTAACTTCTCGACTGTAGCCAGTCCAAAATCTCCTGAATGGCAAAGGCAGATATTGCTTGGAGAAAGTTTTTGTAGAAATACTAGCCTGATGTTCATAAGTAAGCACTAGTTTCCGTATTTCTTCTTGTTTTCTTCTAGAAGAGAAATGGAGCTCTTACGTTGAGGAAAGCAATAGAGATGGTTGCCTTATGCATGTTTTGCAGCGTCTGTTCTGATGTAGGCTATATTTATGGAGGATATCGAGCTGTTTTGTTTTGTATTTCTGTTTGCTATTTCTTAAGTACGACCGAAGCAACTGTTATGAGGCCAGTGTGTGTGTGTGTGTGTGTGTGTGTGTGTGTGTGTGTGTGTGTGTGTGTGTGTGTGTGTGTGTGTGTGCGTGTGTTTTCTGGCCAGTTTGCCTGGTTTCGGGATGACAAACTTCTTCTTGGAAGAAAAATCCCTCCCCTCTGTATGAAACCGGATAACTCACCTTCCGAAAAAAACGCTTTATGATTAAGAGCTCTTGGCGTCCGAGATGGATTAGAATTAGGCCTTTCTGTGCAAAGGACAGAATACTAAGAGTACGAATCTGATCAATTGCAAATATCGATTAAAATCAGTACTTTCTGACTCGGTTTTGATAGAGAGAGAGAGAGTGAACTATCATATATCCAGGATATTAGTTTGAATATTTTCAATGAAAACAAACCCACCCCACCAAATTTAACTCATAATCATATGCCAGCTTTGAGCGTTTGCAAAAGTTAAGACGAACTATCTTAGTTGGCAAATTTCCACTTTGTCTTCTTTGTGCTGTCTCATCTCGCTCCGCTGTGTATTCTTGCATTAACAGTACAACTACAAGGTTTAACAGGCTGTTATAAAGTTCAAAAGGGGCGTTTTGATAACATACTAGAGTCATCACAAAAGTTGCTATTGAGCTTTCGCATTCTGTATCAACTGCCATGTCAAAACGAGACTCCATAGTTCAGTCGGTGCATGTGATGTTTTAATCCCATTTAAGACGCGAAGAACCGTTATAAGGGCTTTTTAAATGAAAGTGAGAGTGCCTGCCTCATACGAAGGTGGAAGGGTTTTTCATCTCGCAAAATAGGAAATAAGCCCGAAGAACATGCGCAATTAACAAACATAATAGGCTGGTCTTCGATTCTTGGGTGTTATGGCCGTCATTCCAAAACAGAAACAATTAAAATACATCCAAGTTTCTTAACAAAATGGGGATTTCTTTGCTTTTCTCCTACGCCTATTAATGTCAATTATCACTGCTCTTTCAGTCAAACAGCAGCGACGGACGTCCATCTCGTCTTGCGGTTTTGGACATAATTTGGCATTTGTAACAAGAGATGCTGCTATGCACCCACTTCCTCTTGATATTTTTGAGTAACGTCATCATTGTTGGCTTGATTTACAGATTTGTCGAATTTATTGTTGAGTTTACTAATGTAACATCGATGAATAATTCGAAGCTTTATGAGCAAAGAAAACATTCACTCAGGTCAGGATTACATATCCTGTAATAACCGACAAAAGCAATCGTGCAATTTTAAAGAAATTGGTAGCAATCTTGTAATTTTTCAGAAACATCTACCTGAAAAAATATCCCATGTTATTATGAGAAATATAAATATCAGCATGAAGATATCAGCAAAATCAACAAAATGCAAAGAGTAATTTATTAAATAATGTAAAGTAGTACAAAGTGACTCTGCAACGCAGTCGGTTTCGACAAACACTCCAACTGGAAGGGTCTGAGTTGTATCCTGTCTAGAACCTTCATCGGAACTTTTCAAGTAAACATGAGTTAGCCGGTCTGATGCAGATGTTGCAATGTTTTTCTTCTGGAAACTCGGAATTTTTATTCCACAAGCTTAGAGAACACGCTATTAATATCATAGTGAAGGACTGTCGATTTTTTTTCCAGGGGACAGATCACTAGCTAGTAATGTTTGCCATGCAATTTACATACATTGGTTAAAGCTTTTCCTTTATACTGATCTTTCCCAAAACGTAGTCCCCATCATTTTCATAACCTCTTTGGGATGTTTTTGTAATTTGTTCTTCCTAATCGTCCAATTCCGTATTTACAATGGAATTAAATTCTTAATTCCACATTAACAATGCAATTGCTATAAAACAAAAAAGATTCATTTTATCATTTAATAAATATTTAAGTGCATTACCTAATTATTTTATTCATTTGATGATGCCTTTTATGGCAAGTAAAAATAAAGGGCAATTAGCAAGGTTATCACGACAAAAAATCTCTTAACTCCATAACCTCTTCATGACACATTGCGCACTATTTACATTAGAGCTTTGCCTTGCCAATAAAACGCTACCATGAACACGGTACTATGCACATAATGACTTAGGAATGAGTTTCGGTTCTTCCCTGCAACAAACTTTTGCTAGGTTCATTGAGAATTTATGCTGGGCCTCGCAGAGCTTTCTATTGGACCCATCTAAGTTTTCTCTCTATATTTCAATATTATTTGCAGCACTGAAATTAATCGTCAATTGGAGATTTAATATATTATTATTATTATTATTATTATTATTATTATTATTATTAAGAGAGACCTCTAGGGAGTAAGGGTCTCATCGAGGGAGACCCATCTAATGGCATTCCATTCCAATCACGCACCACTGTCATAGAGACAACCACTAGTTATCTCTATGACAGAAAAATCTAACCTTCACCCGTTTCTTACCGGCATTCATTCTCAGCTTCAAAGGATGTCCCTCTTACCCTCTATAAAATGAAAAATTCCATCAACTGAAATCGTGTATGACCCTTTCAGAAGTTTGTAAGTCTCAATCATGTCAACCCCCCCCCCTCTCTCCTGTTTGCTAGTGTCTGCAGTCTCCAAATTCTCAATGTCTTCATAATCAGTATTACACAATCCTGATATCAATTTAACTCTCCTTTGCACTCTTTCCACTGTATCAGAATCACGACGGAAATCAGGAGACCATACCTGCGCACAATAGTCCAAGTGAGGTCTTATTAAGGCCTTGTAAAGAGGTAAAATGTCACCCTTATCTTTACATGTGAAAGTTCGTTTCAGCATTGCAATTATCTTTTGAGTTGTATTTTCAATATCTGCTATATACCGTCTGTCCAACAAGAAACCGAACTTTTCGAAAATAGAAGAAACTAGTCGGGCCACCTGTTGTTTTTTTTTATGTTGTCGAAAGCGGCAACCTTCGTTAGTGTTGTGTCAACTGTTTATGACATTTGTTTCATTAGAAGCTGAGTTATAGTGCCAAGAGTGGTAGTGTGTTTTGACGAACGGTCGGTAGTCACGATATTCATGCAGTACACGAAGAATTCTCGCTATCAATCGCTTCAAAACATCGAGATAAAACTCAACATTTCACCATTGACCGTTTGGCCAGGCGGAACGAATTCTTTGTGGATAATGCCCTTGGAATCGTAGAAACAAATTAGCACTGTCTTCACTTTTGACTTCTCCAAGCGACTTCTTTTTGAATGCCCCTCTTCCGGTGGTCTTAACTCAGCACTCTGGCGCTTTGTTTCGGGCTCATACTCAAGACACCACGTTTTGTCATTAGTAACGATCGTTGCAAGGAAGTTTGAGTCCTTACGAGCGGTTTTAATGAGGTCCTTGCAATTGTGTGAGTGTTCAATTCGATACATTTTTTGGTCGTCGGTCAACTTGTGGGGAACAAATCGCGAATTAAATTTACAAAAGCCCAAACTCTCGGTCAAAATGTTGTGCACAGTTGATTTTGGAATCCCCAATTCATCTTGAATCAATCTCACGGACGATCTCGGGTTTTCTTTGATGAAATCACGCACTTGTTGGATGTTAACTTCACTCAGTCCAGTTTTTGGACAACCCGGGTTTTCGTCGTCTTCAAGCGTCTCACGACCACTTTGAAATCGCTTAAACCACTCGTAAACTTGAGTACGGGATAAGCATTCATCACCGTATGATTTTTGAAGCATTTGATGCGTTTAGGTAAAACGTTTACCAAGTTTAACACAAAAGTCAATTGCATCTCTCTGAAACTGATTTTCCGACCATTCGTCAAAACATACTGTCATTCTTGGCACTCGGCTTCTAATAAAATAAATGTCATAAACAGTTGACACAACACTAATGAAGGTTTCCGCTTTCGACAACAAAAAGATACAACAGGTGGTTCCAATAGTTTCTTCTATTTTCGAAAAGTTCGGTTTCTTTTTGGACCGACGGTGTATCATCCTAGAAATTCAACTTCCTACCTACTAACACTCCAATATACCTATTCTGATCGGTTTCTTCTAGTCAATATTATACAACATTATATTTAATCACGCCAAAGTGCATGACTTTACATTTACTGACATTGAACTAACATCTATTTTCTCATGCCCACAATTCCAGCCTATTTAAATCATTCTGCAAGTACTCATTATCAGCAGCATTCCTGATTACCCTACCTAGCTTTGCATCATCGGCAAATAACTGTATGTCGACTGTCAAATCCTTTACAATATCATTAATGTACAGATTGAATAACAAAGGACCAAGAACTGATCCCTGTGGGACACCACTGATTATCTTGAATCTTGCAGATTCACATCCGTATATATTTTTTGATATCTATCAGTCAGCTATCCTCTTATCCACGCTAATATTTTATAATCCAATCCTATATTCTCCAATTTATGCAACAGTCTTCCATGTATTCTGTCAAAAGCCTTAGCAAAATCAAAAGTAGCATGGTGTATCCATTCTCCCTTTTCTAGCTCAATGGTGACGCTATTATAGAATGTGAGCAAGTTGTTAAAACATGACCTTCCTTAGTAAACCCATGCTGTTCATTGCAAAGTAGAAATTCACTGTCAATCCATTTCTGAATGCAAGCCCTAACCAAAATCTTTTTCCAAAATCTTCAGCACCACTCCTGAGATAGTGATAGTTGGATACATCGGTCTTTGCGCCACCCTTATGCAATGGGATTACCATACATTCTTTTCATTCCTGCGGAATCTTCCCTGTTCTGAGACTCAAATTATATAGTCTGGTCAAAGGAATAGTCAGTTCAGCTGAATACTCTTTTAGCACCCATGGTGATATCCCATCAGTCCCTATTGCTGAATTCTTATTCATTTTGTGAAACAGTTCTAATACCTCCTCGTCATACACATATATAACTAAAGTATAATATTTATTTAACTCTTAAGGATAAAATATATTGGCGATTATAATAGTTTCTCAATGGCATCTCTTTATTGCCATAAGCTGACATTCAGGAGTACATTTTCATGGGTATTAATGAATGTAAATGGATTGCAATACTCTAATAATAGTATCATATTTTTTGCATTAATGATTAGACAGGGGTATAGAAACATCATAAATGCATATGCAATTACTTCATCCTTAGAATTTTAGCAGGTTATCTTTCTTATTTCGAGTTGCATTGTCAGCCTTTAAATGTGGCTACTATAAACAAATACATAATTAAAATTTCAATAAAATCATCTCGTTTGCATTTCCTCATTGTAGGCCTTGTTTTCTTTATCAGATATTAAGGTGGACGGCAATTTATTTGTTAAGTAGACGAACGAATTCAGCTATTTCAGATTTTGTATAGCAAATGACAACATATTTGGCAGCGTATAGTAGCATCTAATTTCAAAGCAATTTGTGTGCATTTTAAATAAAATGTATAGAAATTAATGCACATAATATTGACCATTTTATTACACTTTTTTATGGAACTCCCACTCAGGAAAGGTTGGATTGCAGATTTATTGTATATTAGTACCGTGGATGGGCTAAGGATTTTTGTCTATTTTTATTAACTTTTTTTTATTCTTTGTATTTCTTATTTATACATCGTCCAGAAGCCTTTCCTCTTGAGACCAAACATGGAACATTCTCGAGCCACTTTAGACCTCCAATAAGCAGGATAGTAATCTTGCAAACGCATCCTGTTGGTTTGAGAGTGGATAAACTAACCACTCGACTATACTTTAATGTAAAATTGTTCTGCAAAATTGAAATGGTGATAGTTTTAATAAAGTTTAGTAAATTTTAGTAAAGATTATTAATACCATAATTAAAATCCCTTCTATGAAAGTAGCACTGTTATATTAACATACATGAATGGACAAAATCCATCTGACAAATGAATAGATTACTAGCATATAAGATTTTAGCAGTGGGTATTAAACTTAATTTATATATTTCACATTACTGAAGGAAGAATTCGATACGTATCATTCTTTTCTAAACTTGAGAGAAGAAATTATAGAGGATTCAAGATAGGGAGAGAGGAATAAATTCCTTATCTGGTCAATGTTATGCAAATGTCATTCCATTATGCTAAATAGTCACCCGAGCTTTTATTTAATTAAGGCTAGCATGCACTTCTCTGCATAATATCTTCTTTTATTTATTTTATATATCAACATATCTTTTTTCTTCCATAATTACGTGAGAATTCTTTGAGTATGAAACATTTTAGTGACAAGTTTTTCTATATAAAAAACATCATGGATATCCACTTTTCATACAGTCTAAACATGACAGACAGTTCGCAAATCTGTGTTAGTTTAAGCAGCCAATTTATATGTGCGATAATTCATTTCCGTAATAACAGGCTAGTAGCTTTGGGCGGGGGAATGTATAACTCTCGAATTGTTCCGAATCCTTTAATGCATTTACTTAGGCTAAAACACGTCGTCTTGAATTTCATTAACAACGAATTTAAAGAGTTTTTTTTTCTTCTCTTTCTATCCCTTCCGGGCACTCTGTTAATCGATGGAAATCTGGCGCCTTCTTACTGCTCGGACTTCCCATTGTCAAAATCGACTATTCAGAATTCTTGCAAAACTAATCATGAGTGTGATTTGTATAAAGTTCCCTAAGAATAGAACGAATGGAAAGAAAGAAAATAAAACTTGCGCTTCCAGTCGTTTCACTCGAAACAAAGCTTTTACGATTTCAGAGTCCAGAAACGTCTTTTAGAGTCCCAGAAGATCCTTAGATCAATGATCGTTTTCTTCGTAAAATGTGCTAACCAGAAAGCTTTTGCTTGTTAAAGACGAAATATTACTCCAAAATATACCAGGGAGTACTGTCTGGCTTAAAATAATTAATTTATACATTTTAGAAACCTTTGGAGCGCGCGCGCACAATCACGCACGCAATCAGTAGCTGTGGAGTGTATAAAGAGGGAAATAGGATATAGGAAACACTTTGAAATTATAAGTTTCCAATTATAAATCATAATCGGAAATTATAGGGTTTGAGTTGTAATTTATTTAAGTATACAAAAACTTATATCAGTATTATTTTTAAAAGCGTAATGGTACTATTGTTTGTAATTTTATGTTTTTAATAATAAAACCGTCGATATTCCAAGAACACAGTGTTTATTTGAAAATAGAGAATATCTGCATGTCTTCTAAGAATTCTTTTAAATAAAGTGTAATAAAAAGCATGGTATGAGGAACCCACTCAAACAGAATACGTATCAAGTATACTCTCGCAAGAAGCCTACTTCTCAGTGCAGCACAATCCTCAGTTACCCTGACTGCTCATTTTCTATTTTATTTTATTATCCATTTTCATACAACACAAAACATTTCCACTAATACATGGTTTTTGAGAGATATCAAGGACAATTATTAATTTATTTTTCAATTATTAATTTGGACAAGGATCGTCAACTCATTCAGATATTTTAATCCACAAACTGTATTCTACTGTTTTTCTAAAAGAATATTTTCACTTTTGACTTTTCGCCTGACCAAGCATCGAAAAGTCTGGTTGAATTCTTAATTTTCACGGTGTATATGACTTACACCATGTACGTTCAAAGAGAGTGATTAATTCAAAGTTGTCGGCTAAAGATATTTTGTGAGATAAACAGTGCTGATGGTAAAGATTTGCTTGTACGGTAAAATCAATCGGGTGTGATATTTATTCCAATTAGAAAAATGGAAAGAAACATTCAAACAAGTTAGTTTATTTAAAACAATCATTTGTAGTATAAGAATATGTTACAAATATTATACTTAGCAATGGTTAAACACAGTTAAGATAACTAAATAGAAAACAACTAAAAGATTAACTCAGAAAATATCAACCAAATTTAAGTGAAATACTTCTAGGTTATGCAGGTACACTGTGGTATTCCTTTGAAATCTGATGTGTATACTGTTATACAAGAACAGGAACCGACCAATGTGGACAAAAGTAATCTTCTTGGTAATTGTTTCGGTTTGATCCAATACTGTTTGACATTACTTTGACGACATGGTCAGGGGAAGTAAAATCTGTTACGCCAGTAGCCTTTATTGTATAGAACTTTGGAACATGGCTGGGGACATTGTAGCTGTGCTCTATCCTGAGATTCACTTGATGATAACCGATGTCATAAGATAGGTTATTATAAAGTGGCCATACTGTAATGCCTCTTCTATTTGATGCCTTTCTAGTTGACCTGCTGTTTCGTTTGCCTCCGGTATTCGTTTTTTGTTTAAACTTGGATGGTGTGCATGGTGTGGTCGCACTAAAAATGGGAACAGTAAACATAGGCGCACACGTTCTTCGTAGCTGTGGTGATGATTCAATCTTATAATTTTCGGCAGCGTTTTCACAGCAGGGTGTACAGGGTTCAAAACACATCCGTTGGCACTTGTGTCCATTCATGCAGAGGATTTTGGAACAGCGTTGATAACACTGAAGTTCTTCGTCATTGTGAGGATGACATCGGGACACACATTCATGTCCACATGGCAACAGCTTACCACAAAATTTGTCGCATGCTCCGCGAAATAATAATATACTGAAATCCGCAGCTTTCTTCACCATCTTCGGCATTTCTGGATGAGCAAAGCATTGCACAGGAAGAGCATCTCCTACCATACCATTTATTTCCAGTTTCTTGAAGATGCACTGCCATAACCAAGACTGCTGAGCATATAAACGAAAATTACCGACACAGTAAAGGCCGTGTTTAGCACGAGACAGGGCCACGCATACTCTATTGGGTTCTTTAAGAAATCCTATGTCTCCTGTATCGTTGCTTCTCACAAAGGATAATAAAATTATTTCATTTTCTTCGCCTTGGAAGTTATCCACCGTCGTAACATGCACTTTGCATACATCACGGTCATTCTGTATCATTCTCTTTATTGCACATAGCTGACCTGAGTATGCTGTAAGAATGGTGATGGAGGATGGATTATAACGCTGATGTAACAGGTGACGACACAGACTAATAACAATCACTGCTTCATAATGGTTTGAGTAACTTTTAAAAGTACTGCAGTTATCCTCAGAATTACTGTGACATAAGAAAAATACGTCGCTCTGCATTCCTCTGACAGTAGGATAGTTATAAACAGAAGAGTGACTCATCAAAACTGGATAAATTTCAGGAACTAACAGTTCTGCCATGCATGGCCTCATTCTGTGTTGGACGTTAAGAGTTTCAGATTTTACTTTGTTTCTAATTAACCTTTCAAACATCGAAATATTTAGATGATAATTCTTGGCAAGATCATACTCAGTAGGCTTTGGCCTTAATTGCTTGTGATCACCAATGAGTATTAGCCGTTCGATATTATCTGTTAGGCAACATAAGATGTGGGCTTCCATTACCTCGGCTGCTTCTTCCACGATTACAATTGAAGGTTGCAGTCGTTTCATCAATAAACGATTTTTGGCAGCTCCTGTGGTGGTCATTCCGACGACTCTGGCATGACGAAGAAAGCGAAAATTGTACTCTACTTGTACTTCTTCCAAAGGTTCTACTAAAAAGTTATACTTTTCCTCTTTTGCAACCAACTCATCTTCATACTGTTTTATTATTTTATTAACCCACTGTCTAAATATTATCCATCGTTGCTGTAACGTTAGCTTTCCTTTCTTTTTTACTAAAGGTACTTTATTAGTCTTTTCCTCCTTAACTTTCAGAAATTCTGATATTAATATTTCATAAATACTTCTATCCATTAAAACAGGCGCGATGTGTTTCTCTTTGTTGGTCATTGTTAACTCTTTGTATCTGTTGTACATATTATTAAACTTCATTCGTTTTATAGCCTGTGAGATCTCTCGCTTCCAAACATGCATAGTCTTATACTGAAAGAGATTTTCAGTATTTAGGCATAACCACTGCAGGAAAAACTTTTCCTCTTTATTTTCTTCGGCACAATCTGATAATGGTATACTTATTTCTTCTTCGTCTTTTGCCATCATGTACAACTGCTTCCATATATCGTGGGTAATTCGGCCCCTTTTCAGGGATTCTAATTTTTCATACAATGTATTGATATCTTCAATGACTAACCCAACTCTATAATTAAGGTAGCCTGGCAAATTAGAAGGAAAATCATTTCCCATTAATTCTGATGCAATTTTTAAGGTTTTTTCATAGTCGTATGAACGGTCTCCAGTTTCATCACTGTCCTTGGTGTTGTTAGATTTTCTCTTTTGCAATACTTTCCACTGTTTCACAGCTCGTTTCAGATTTGTCAGTACATAAGGCGACAGTGTGTCGTTTTTGCTTTGGTTTCCAATTCTCACAATACGAGGAGTTAAACTCAAAATCTGTTCAAGGAACTGATCTAGAGCATGATTAGTATAACATACTAAAAGAATAGGAGTCTGCGAAGATGATGTAGGTAAATTAAGGTCCTCTAACAAGGCCTTCACAATTTTGCAACCAAGAAAAGTCTTACCTGTTCCGGGAGGTCCTTGAATCAAAGACAGCTTATTTGAAAGAGCTAACTTGAAAGCTTTTGCTTGTTGCTCATCTAACTCCTTCATCAAAGGATTATCACGCAATGACAATGCTATATTAGTTTGTGTCATGCAAGGATTCACTATGTAATTCACCAGAGGAAAATTTGATTCGTTGAATTCTTTTAAAACCCCAAGTGTATATTTATAGGCCTCGAAGAAGGCATCGGTCTCTAAAAGTGTACATTTACCTGGTTTAAGATGTTCGTTGTTAATATGAACTCTAATTTTCAGTTCACATGAATTGAAATTTCTGCAAATTCTATCCTGAATTGTTGCAAAAACCAGTGTACGAAACGCATCTGGAGTAACACAGATCATATTCCCAGGATGGAAACGCTTGGTGGTTTTCCAGTTGATTTTATTGTCGACAGTCACGATAAGGACACGAGTCTTTCCCTCAATAGTGTACACAGTCTTATCAAGAACCAGTACGTTTTCAAATATGTATCCGGACTCAATACGAGCACTGCAATTCCCATCTGATGCTAAGTTAGTGGTATACTCGTCCACTGCTGTACGAAATCCTCTTACCATATCTTCGCGTAGAAGTCGAAACTGAATGTCTAAATAATGCTCAACATTTTCATAATTTCCATGAATTATATTTGCTCTTACATATGGGAATTTGTTATCTTGCACATCAGACGTGGTTGGATAGACGGGGATTGAACGGAAATTTTCAACTTTGTCGCATTCGGTGTGTTTGTCTGAAGCAGAAGGTCTACTCGACGGCTTCTCAGGTATAAAAGCCTCGATTTCCTTTTGAAGTAGCATTGTTTTCTTATTTATTTCTTCAAAATACGAAGTCTTCGCGTCTGTATCGCCAATACAATCATGAATATCTTTTAACAATTTGTGCACTTTTTCTCTGGAAGTAACGGGAAATATTGCAATTATTTGAGACAAAAAATCTAAGATCGCTTCTAATTGAGTCCGTATTTTCAGTTTCTTACGATCTGTTTTAAGTGACCTGATATATTCGGAAAGATTCTGCAGGAATTTTTCAGATGATATTATCCAGTTAAATACACTTTTAATATTCTCTTGATAAAGTCCGGTACACGACTTTAGGATCAGTTCCAGAAGAAGGATCAAATATTCATTTGACACCGGCATTTCTAGACTACTTTCAAACTGCTTATCGATGATTAGTTTCAGAGGAATTACAGAAGGATCTTCATTTAACAATGCGCGAAGCTTCATCATCATCTCTTTTTCTCCCTTCTTCTTCCACGAATTCTGGGTGGTTGCGGTGATCTGACCATCTTTTTCTTGTGACGATAGTGACAGAGAGGAAAGTTTTTCTATCTGATTAAAACTATTTCGTTTTAATTTTGATTTTCTCTTCAGTTTACTAGGCACAAGTTTTAGAGGAGAGGAATTCATGGCTATAGAGAATTAGGATTCTTCTCTCAGCAGTAATGAAAATTATTTCTTTAGCCTAAACAGAAATGAAATAATTGATTTGGTAATGCTAATAGAACAATTTTCATTAATGAAATTTATTCATTAATAAGCTGTAATTTGAATTGCAACAGGATATCAAATGAAAAGTTTTCTATACTTTTTTTATTGAGAAGTGAAATATTTTCGTCGTTTGTTTCTAACTAAACATGCCATCGTTGTCTTATACGCGAACATATGTAGTCAAAATTCTTCATAAACACATATATAACTTATATTTTAAAATATCAGCTAACACCTTTTATTCTCCAAAGAATATAGGCAAGACCATTGAGTCCTAAATTTTTCAGAAGAGTGGGTAGCCAACTCCAAGTTGACTAAACTGGTCCTTAGTCAACACAGATAGCTGGTCCAAAGCGATTTTTAATAGAAATCCATAGAAGCAAGTGCGGTAAACAACTTCCACTATCTCTATCCCTTATTCTAACACTATATATTATTGTCTGAAGTGTATGTTATACCGTCAGTTTTATTGAGTTGTAAGATTTAAACCCAGAATTTCTTGGAGAAACAAACCTACTTGCCTTTTTCCAGAGACAACCAACTCGAAACCGGTCGGAGAAAGGCCTAGAGAAAGGTCTACTAGTCGGCGACTAGAATCCAATTTATAACGGTCTTTCTTCAGTGACCGAGCGCTATGGATGCTAATGCTATTTCTATAGGGCTACATAGGCTTAATAAGTTATAAATTACAAGTGTACATAAGTATTTAAAAACACATAATTCAAGTTTAAGATCTTGACTTTATGGTAATAGCATGCATATCTGATAAACTACATACAAGTATATGAGTTTATCGTATGATAAAATCATACGACCCACTGTGGAATATGCCTCATCAATCTGGGGTCCAGCTTGATGGGGCATATTCTACTAGCTCAAAAGAAAAACTTGACAGAGTACAATCCAGAGCAGCAAAAATTATTATAGGTGCAGTCTCATCCACAAATAATTTAAAAACTCAACAAGAGTGTGGGCTTCACATATTAGAAGACAGAAGAAAACTCTCCACAGTTAAATTCACTAACAGAATCAGGAGTCGAAAAAATGATCACATGTCACTCCTCGGGACTTTCAATGCCTGGACAAGAAAATCTAGACTAAAGACATCATCTAATTTACAATATGATCATGAAATTAGAAAACAGATCGACTTAGAGCACCTGTTCGTTGAAATTAACAACGAGCCATTATTTTCCACTATTCTACCAAAAAACACAACGATAAAATCTCCTAGAACCTTGCTCAAAAAAAACAGGAAGAAAATAAAAGAAAAGGACTTGGCACTATACATCACAAACCATGTCATTGCCTACACTGATGGATCATCTCAAGAAGCACTGAACCAAGCAGGTTCGGGTTTTTTTTCTAAGTCTACCTGGAGGCGAGGAAAGGCAAATCAAAACCACAGCTGACAAAATAGCGTCAAACTTCACTTGTGAATTAACAGCCATACAAACAGCACTCAAGTTCTATCTCTCAAAAATCCAGTAATAAACATTATAGAAGGAATAACCATCTACGGCGACTCAAAATCTGCACTTGAGGCAATAAAAAACGGAAAAACAAAAACTCACAGGAAATTCATGGACTACTAAAAACTTTAAATTTGAAAAATAAGAACTGTACACTGCAATGGATACTAGCTCGTATAAATATTGAAGGCAATGAACGAGCAGACAGACTAGCCTAAGAAGTAAGACATTTATCTCAAAAATTATACCCACTATCACTAACTGACGCTAACTCTATCGCCAAAATAAGATTGATAAAACAAACTATCAAGAAGAATGAAATCAGTAAAATTAATGAAAATAGAGAAATAATCACAATCATCACCAGACTAAGGATGTAAATTTTAAAGGCATGAAAATTCAGCCAGAGGTAGTAGGAGCTATGAAACATGCAAGAACTGTCCAGGAGGTGAATTAACGCCTGTCCATATTATTCTTGTTCAGCAATTGCTGCTGCTCTACAGCAAATTGACAATAACCCTAGAGAAAAGCTCTATTCCATCAAAGTTCAACAGACTGCCAAAGCAATTCTACAGATCCACAGTGATATCTAGAAGATCTCAATGGACTCGACAACAACAAAAACAACAACAATATGCATTGCTGATCGAACTTAACACCTATCCATATTTATTCTTTCAGTAATTGCTGCTGCTCTACAGCAAATTTACAATAACCCTAGAGAAAAGCTCTATTCCATCAAAGTTCAACAGACTGCCAAAGCAATTCTACAATCATATCTAGAAGCTCTTCAATGGACTCGACAACAACAACAATAACACCAAGCATATCTGATTGATTAGTGGATAAGGATAATAATAGTAATAATATATACCAAAACAAACTATGAGATGTATGCATATCCAAGCTTCCATATACCAAACGCAAGCTAGAAAACACATTGGATATGAAATTGCCAATTAGAAATGTGTGACGCGATGGCTTGGGTAATAATTGGAATCGTAAAATAGTTAAAATGGTTAAAACCATCGATTAAATTTTAAGAATCGATTCTTTTTGGTCAACTAATGGCATAAAATGAGAAGGATATATAAAATATGTATCCTAAAATATGCTATTATAGTCAACTTCATAATTAGAATTTTTTTGTCTTATTTACATTTGTAGATATTAAATCATAATATATGTTGCATTCTAACAATTAGACTATGCATTTTTTTCGCCATTTTTTGTTTAAGTTAGTTCACTTTCAATGAATCCGATAATATGGGAGTAAATTTTAAATTTTCCTTGGCATTTCTTGCTAATTTATATTTTAAATACAGGTAACCCTCGTATAACGGGGATGTTAGGTTCCGCAGAAATGCCGCGTTATATAAATCGCGTTATGCGAGTCCAGATCACATAGATAAAGTAGGGTTATGTTCCGAAATCGTTTTTTTTTTTAAATTATATAAACAACAATGACATATCCAACAAAAAATATATTTTTATTTAATTCAGGTAATTCATGTAAGTTAAGAAAACATATAAACTATGAAACAAATACATGGTATAAAAGTATAAAAATTACAAATTTTACTTAAACTTCATTGCACGTAATGCATAAATGTTTTAGTCAAAATAAAATAGTGCATATTTTAATCTTTCAGACACGAGGATTTGAGGATTGGTTAATAAACACTGGTCTTGTCATGTAATCACCTGATGCATTACTACAAAACAAAGAGTAATTATGTTTTTGGAAACTTTGAATCCAGGAGCTGATCTTTCATTTTTCGAAATATATAGTGCGTTTTTGCACTTTTTCCAATATAACCCGGATTCATTCGCATTGAACACCTGGTCTCCAGTATAAATGTTTATAAACTTTGAGATTTTCTGTTTAATAAGATTTCCATCCATAGGAATTTTCTTTTGAGGTGCAATCTTCTATCGACATCATTAGAGATTTCTCCATTTTTCCATTAGAATATCTCATACACGAGCATCGCGCTTTGCACTTATCGTTGACCCATCAATAAACACTTTCTCGGATTTTATGTTCATTTTGTTTGATTGTTCGAATTGTTGATTCATTTAAATTCAAAGTCCCTGCAAAAACTCCTGGTTTTTATCCAGTTTTCAACCGATCCAAGATTTTGAATATTTTTCTTCGAGAGAAATTAATTTTGTTTTTAATGTTGGTTTTTCCCTTTCGTTGCAGTTTGTGGCCATTACTATAAAAATAATTTTTTACACAAAAAAGCCAGCATTGCATATTGTATGTAACTCACCAGAAAATAAAGTGTTCAACTTGAGAAGAACACACTTATGATTTTTAATGCACTTTCCTGGCAGAAACGAGGACAATTTTCAACAATAAACGTTTTATACGGTAAACAATTGAGGTACTTGCGTGCTAAAGGGTATTTCCCCTAATATAAATTCGCTACTTATAATTACATGCGGGATACAGGCAGACACAAATTCGACGAAGATAAAATTTGGTTTTTAAGTCGCTCATTGAAAAACATGAAAAGATAAAGGGCTACTACAATTTTAGACCGCGTTGTAAAGTACCGCGTTATAAGGGGGTTACCTGTACTTTTTTATCGGAAAATGATAACGATTTTAGGACTATATTTTATGTAGAAATTTCAGCTTCAACTTGAATGCATAGAAATCATTCCAACACTTACCACATCACCACGAGAGTATCGTTACTGCTCTACTGAAACAATTGTTGATACCGCTACAAACAAATGTTTACAACATGTGTTTAATGTAAACAAGTATGTACTTATGTGTGCCAATTAGAAATGTGTGAGGCTAATACCACATAAATGCAATCCTAAGATTTTTCTGTTTGATTGTTTGCTTTAAGGAATGGATTCTTGCGGATTCAAAATGTTCGAACTGGTTGAAATTTATTATGTAGATAGTCAATGTATAGGCATATTCTTAAAAAAGTAACAATGGGTTTGCCATTCTATTCTAAAACGTTATGAGTGGCAATCGGATAAAAGGAGCGGGCTCAAAAACGAAGAGAAAAAAGAGAGAGAGAGAGAAAGAGAGAGAGAGTAACAAGAAAATCACACAGTGGGTGTGAATGATTCCTTGAAAAGAGTAAATTCTCGGTTATCGTGAAGCTAGAATGTATTTCTAGCTTCTTCTACAGTTATATACAGAAAAATATAATTAGTTGACTTCGAGCTAGCAGCTATCATACTTTTTAGATGCCTTTCATAAAATTCTTATAATTTATTATATATACGTTTTTGGCCGTTCATCCGTCGGTTCATTATTCCCTCGTCCTAGCAGATGTTATGTCAAATGTTCTAGGGGGAAAAAAAACTAAGTAAAACAGGAATGCAAATGAATAATTTACTGGCCAAAATCAATTATTTACATGCCGACGTTTCTCCCGCTCAAATTAGCATTATCAAAGGCACTTTACCCAATATCCAGCAAGCGAAGACAAGAAATAGCCTCGAGAAAAGGACAGTCATGTGCATGGAGGACAACAGAGGGACTCTTCGTGATATATTTTATTAATGGAGTCGTGAGGATAGGGCGGTGCGCCAAAATCTATGCAGGATAACACTATTAGTTCTGTTCCAATTAACCGAGTGTGTGGTAACGCTGCCTAATGAAATGGCCTTCATCGAAAGCATTTGTATTAGTCAGTTTTTTGGTTGCTCGTACCGGATGTATTTTTTATGGTCTTTTTTCTGACCAGGTCTGTTTTGTCTGTCAGAAATACTGGGTACAGAAGATATTGTAAGACATCTGGGGAATAAAAGTGAATCCTGACTCTCCTTGATTTGTCTCAGGAAGATGGAAACTTTGTTCAGAGGGTTAACTACTGTTCTAATTCTATGTGTTTTGGGAGGGAGCCATTTTATCCTTTAATGTAGGGTAATGATATATGGTGTATATATAGATGGCTGAGGTGGGGGGGGGGGATATTCTTTTTAAATGGTTTCGCAAGGATTTATCTGCTATATTCGTTTTGTTTGAATCATGCAAGCAGAACTTGATGTTCCAAGTACAGTGCAGGTCCTGAGGACGAAATTCGCTCTACAGGTTAAAGTTTAAAATAATCCGACTTTCTGTGTAGACGGAGTACAAGAGGGGATCCATCCGATTCCCTTGTAATGAAAGTGTCCATGAAGGATAACGTCCTCTTTTTTTTTTCTATTCAACGGTAGAACTAATTCTGGGATAGATATTATTCGGGAACTGTAAAAAGTTGGAAAGAATCTGTGGACCATCCCGCCAAATGACAAAGACATCGCTTATAAGCTTCAGCCATACTTTGGGCTTGAGGGGTGCCAAATTAAGCGTCAAAGTTTCAAAATAGGCCAGGTATAAGTTAGCCTCAGGAGGTGAAAGATGAGAGCTCATTGCTACACCTTCAATTTCTATAGAGAACTGGCTGGCTGTTCCAGATAAAATACCCTGATTCAAGATAGTCTTTAACGAGTTCGCAAATGTCAAGGAGATAATATTTGTAAAAAAAAAAAAAAAAAAAAGATCGTTCTTCTCACTAAAGTGCCTAAAGTTAAACGGATTGTAACTGCTACGAAAATTTGAAACACATAGCAGAAAGATTTTATTAAAACTGTCCGTCCATTTCAGTTTTGGTTTCAATCGTATCAATTTGGTGAAATTTTGGAAAACGGTTCCTAGGATAGAAAATTATATACGTCACAAATGACAACAGAGAGAGAGAGAGTTTCCGCAGATGAGTCGGTATCAACGATGATCTTCGGCTGAAAAGACCAGGATTCCTCTCTATAATGCAATCAACTCTACAAAGTCTTTTCAACTGGAGTTAACGTCTCACACAGAGTTCCAGAGTTGTTGTTTTTTTATTATTATTCCGAAAAATTAGATTGTGATCCCGCAAAACAGAGCAACCACCAAAGAATACATGCTTCAAAAGACGCAGCAGACTATGTACACGTCAATCAGATTAACTGTTCCATCGTGGCATTAACGAGGTTTATATGGAGCGAATATCTTCGCGTTGAGTCATTTAACCTAACAGGTTAAGGGAAAACAGAATAATCTTAAAAATTTGGAATAGTGGATAAAGTGTAGCTCAAAATTTAATGGAGGGGAAATATTTTGCAAATTCCACGTATATGCAATTTCACAAGAAGGGAGTATAATATATGTTAAAGATACCAAGCTATTTTAAACCTGGTTTTTACTCCATTTCCCAAGCAAACAGACAAATATAAGTCAAGTTTGCGCCTGCACGTAATGCAAGTCTAAGTGACCCGTAAAGTGGTACAAGTCTAGGCAACTCTTGGTAAAGGTGAAATAAGCTCTGATCGCTATTCTTAATATTTACCCTTAATACAAAGCCCATTTCCTTGAGGATATGTGTGATGCTATGCATTAAAGGCAAGGGGCCACCACTACCCGGACTGGTTCCCACTGATGAGATCTCATCAGTGGGAATCAGGCTTAGAAATACCAAGGTTTAAGTAATACAGAGCTTATAAGTATTTTACCAAAACAAGTTACGAAAAGGTGCTTTGAACTTATTAAATAAAAATCTCAGGATGAGAGATAGATGTAGAAAGTTTTTGACCTTCGGTATAATATATGTTAAAGATACCAAGCTCTTTTAAACCTGGTTTTTACTACATTTCCCAAGTAAGCAAACAGACAAATATAAGTCAAGTTTGCGCCTGCACGTAATGCAAGTCTAAGTGACCCATAAAGTAGTACAAGTCTAGGCAACTCGTGGTAAAGGTGAAATAAGCTCTAATATATATATTGCTTTAATAATTTTTTCAGCATTGAGGTTGATTCTCGGACTATGGGCTGAACGATTTCTCTGTTGTTCCAGGTTTCCTCTCGCCAACGTAAAACTGACAGATGAAAACAAACGCCAGTTTATCTGCTGCCATTAATGATGCAGTTGTGAAAAATAATGAGAAATGGTTAAAAAAATTAATTTCTACCTCGCAGTTGTTGCTGATAGTTTTGGTCTAGTTCTCAAATAACACAAATCTCATATTCTACATACTCTTCGTGGAGGCTTCGCAAGGAATCATTAGCAAATAAAGTGTTTAAAGTCACTCAATCAAGTAATTAATAATTAATGAACCTCTAATAATTAGTGGTGTCTGTGTAGTCCTGCTTTTGCTTTCATATCGCTAGATCGCCGGAAGAAAGACTGTTATAGATTAAATCTTAATCGACGCCTAGAATGTCTTCCACACTTTTTTTTTTTTTTTTTTTTAAATTTGGTCGGTTCCCGCGTTAGCAACTTTTCGAACAGACAGGTAGAATCCTCTACTTATGGGAAACTCGAGTTTTTAATTCCACAACTCAGAAAAACGACAGTAGACCTCTCACTAGTGCAGCCAATCAATCAGTTAGAATTTAGGAAGATGATGTAGATTGGCAGCTGCATGCGCACTTTCCTTTAGACAACTTTAAAAGATCGGTAATTTTTGCTGTAATGAGGATCTTCAGCTCCCACTCCACCTGAAGCAAAACACAGTGAACGAAATATATAGTAGTTAATAATAAATTCTAATCTCTCTCTCTATGAAATCTTAAAATTAATGGGGTTCGTGAACTCAGCTACCAGCAACGACTTGAAATGGATAGCGGCTAAAGACTTCTGCCTAATCTCTTTGGGGAAACAAGGCGTCAGCGGATATATTTTATTTCATTAATTTATAAGAACGTTAACTGAAGTTAACTTCTTACTAAAGCTCATATAGTAATTATTTTTGGTATTCAGATAAATATTTCTCTACGTTACACGTTTCATAAATAAATGTTAGGGTCAGGGACCACTAGATAGCGATAGGTGTCTGCCGTACTCTCTGTCCTGGATGCTGTCCCCCATTTTCTAAATAGAGTAGGCGAAAATGGCCTCGCCTACTCTATTTTGGAAATAATGCGCTAGAGGATTTTTTTAGGATGTTGCAGTAGAGATAATAATAGTTTTATTATTATCTCTACTGCAACACGTAGAATAAATACTGCAATACGTATGAACGTACCTGTTATTATTTAATAATAATAATAACAGATACGTTTATTCCGTATAACACTCTAGTTTCAAAATTACAGAATCAGAAACTTGCGCAAGTTAGAACTTCATTAATTACTAAAATGTGATAAACATATCAATATATAGTATCGTATTCTGGTTATCCTTCAGTATTGATCTTTTCATACTCACTGTAAACTGAAACCAGTTTAAAAACTGAGGCTCTTTACCAGAGTTAACATGCACTTTACCACATATGTTTTCAATAGCAGAAGCTTCCACTGTGCAGTAGAGACATTCTCATAGATTATAGTCGACGAGAAGTTTAATGTTATTTACCTTTCATAAAGACATTCTTCCTAGCTCTTTTAGCGTATCTTGTGTCATCAATTTGTGGGAAATAAATTAAGTTCCAGCCAGTCTAGTCGTTCGGTAGGTTCTAAACTAAAGAAAGTAGCCATTCTGGGTAGCTGAGTGGAACACGTCTCAATTTTACTATCAACAGAATCTAATTTCGACCACTGTATGCAAGGCAACTTGTAAGTCTTGAGGTGGTAAATATCCATCGTGAGATGCAATACCATCATTTTGTTTATTGGAGGCCCGATAAAGAAAAGAATCTCTGGAGAGGATTTCCTATTTATCTAGCGTAGTCTGTAAACGATATGCACATGCAGGTTTCCAGACTTACATGAGTGGAAATATCATGCAAAAAATTGTGCTCCTCTTTCTGTCTGTTTCAGTCACTTTATTTATATTAATACACTGGTGTCCAAAACCTAAGGACGAACACTATTTCTGAAGATCACAAATTCAGCCGAATCAGCCTTTAGCAATTTGTATAAGTGACGATTTCGAGTAAAAGTGGGTACCTATTCAAATTTTCGAATCGCGCGAAAAGGGATCACGTGGTAGCACTTAAGAGGATAAAAGGCAAAAGGCTGCGCTAAGCGAATTGTGTTCGAAGGAAGCACTTTTCGTGAAGGAATAAAGCTGCAAATTTGGATGCCTTTTAATATCTCAAAGATATCATCTAGATGATTTCACGCAGGAAAGAATTATTGGAACGCTTGAAGAATGGAATTACTGATATTGCAGTAAAATAGAGTTTGGTATCTGACATAGCGTGGGTTGCATACAGGCTCTCTGGGAAGCATTAGTTATTAGAAGACATCTCAACAAGTAGGCCTACACGCCCGAAGGCCTGGAGTATATTCACAGCTCATCGTAGAGAACGTTTTTAGTGGTGCTGTATCCGTAAAAACTGGACAAACAGCAACGGACTAATGTACTTTTTCACATGAGAGTTGTTGTAGTCTTTCCTCCGATTCTAAACGACACTTGATCTGGCGTGAAAGTGGTACCGCTTATCGTCGCGAGAATGTTCTTTAAAAAACAAAGATGCGACGGTGCTATGGTTATGGTGTGGTGAGAATTATGCTTACTGAACGCACCGAGCTATAAGTGCTGAAAAAAGGGACTATGACTGGTAAACGATATTACAACGAATTTCTTCAACATCATGTTCTATTGTTCCCTGGTACTGTAGGCGAAGAACTCAATTTTATGGATGACAATGATACATCACATGGTACACGAGCAAAGGAGATACTTCTGGAGACAAAGGATATTAGTCGAATCAAGTCGCTAGTACGCTCCTTAGATTTTAATCCAATAGAACACGTTTGGGGCGCAATAGGGAGGCGCATTGCTACTCGAAATTCCAGAAAACAAGCAAGACCTTGCTCTGAAGGAGGAGTAGGCCAGTTTGCCTCAAGAACTCTTGAATCACTTGGTGCTAACCATGATATGACATCGTGAGAGCTGCATTGCAGTTTGGGGTGGACATATTCCATACTGAAATGTCTCTCCGCATAGTTTTCTGTAAGTACTGTACATTAATTCTTTAACTACGTCCTCAGGAAAGTTGTAACTTTTGCCAAAAACCATTGCAATTTAATATATACGAAATTGATGACACATTTTTTTGTGTAATATAATTTATTAGTATGCTGGCAATAAATTTATATCCACATTTGATTGTAATAATGAAAATTTTTTCATGCATAGATAAAAATGTAGTTCATCCTTTCTGGACACCAATGTATAAACAGTAGCGGTATATAGGTGTTTGATGGGAGGATAAACAAAACCTGAAGTGTCTAAGCTCTAAAGTAATGACGGTCGAAAAATAATTAACATCATGAATCAAATTTTGCGACTGGTTACAGATGAAAAAGAACTTCCGCGTGTATTTGGTGGAGGAAAATTTTTTTAATATACTATACATTATTTGATGAGAGAATGGGACCACGAAAATTAAGCAGATCCTTCACGCAAAACATGTACTGAAATTGAGTTCAAAGAAGCTTTTTTTTTTATTGCTGCTCAAAGAAAGCAGTATTAAACTTGGTTCATGCTAACTGAGGGGAGAATTGATCGATGCTGGTATTACATGGTTAGTTTGTGCATTTTGCACTGGGGGAAACTCGGATTTCTTCACACACTCACACCCACACCCACGCACGCACGCACGCACGCACTCTATGTAGGCATAATTCTATTTTTTTCAGAGGAAAAAATCATACATTAATAGAGAAAAAGCATTTTCTGACATAATTAGGCAGCATATATATATATATATATATATAACAAATGCGATATTTTGGGACAGGTATTGTTGGTGGGGGGGGGGGGAGAAGAAACTAGCGATATACCAGGGCTTTCGATTCGATATTAACAAAAAAAATAAAATAAATAAAATGTGGGAAGCTTGCTTTTGATTTTCTGTAAAAGAACTACAACGCATGTACTTGGTGGTTGAAATAATATGTATAAATCTATTTAGATTTCTTGTAAAAGACAAGTACTTAGCAGTAAAACCGTGGAGATAAAGTATATCGTTTCAAATTTTCGTTACAAGAAACGGGGCGTCATGTGCTTTTTATTTTTTTATTTCATGGATACAGGAAATTACATCTGTGATAGGTTATTTTGACTAGTTAATGTTTAGATTTTATATGGATAGCTAATAATAATAATAAGAAGAAGAAGAAAACAACAACAACTTTGAACAAAATCACAAAGAACTGTAAACCAACGGTTATCGGCATTATCTATCAACGATCAACTTTTTATGATTAAATGAAGAAAAAGATGATAATAATAATAATAATAATAATAATATATATATATATATATATATATATATATATATATATATATTTACGATGAGTTGCCCTGGTGTTGTACCATCTTTAGACTTGAACTATGTTTCAGGCGCAAACTTAACTGTTTGCTTACTTGGGATTAGGAGCTAAATAACCAAGCTTATAAAATTACTTGGTAACCCTAATATACAGTATCCCCAAGTTAAAAAATTAATTACACACACACACACACACACACACACACACACACACACACACACACACACACACACACACACACACACACACACACACACACATATATATATATAATTACTTGGTAACCCTAATATACAGTATCCCCAAGTTAAAAATTAATCACACACACACACACACACACACACACACACACACACACACACACACACACACACACACACACATATATATATATATATATATATATATATATATATATATAATATGTAATATAATATAATATATAATATGAACCGTTGGTTTGCAGTTCATTGGGCTTATGTTTCAATGTTGTGTATATATAAGGCATATTAAAGTAAAATATAAATATAATACATTTATGGAAATATATTATTATTATATAATATTATCTACAAGTATATAATGTACATGGTATGTTATATAGATAATAATATTATTATTGTAATTATAATATAATCTTTAATACAGCAGTTACAGTTATCAAACCATTAAAATGAACAGCAACATGAGCTTAGCTACCTATCAAAACTGTTAGAAGGAAATGGAAAACGTTGCTTCAATTTTTTGCAACGTGCAAGTCGTTAGGTATTAAAGCAGATGTTTGTGAAAAATAAAACAAATGGAAGGGTAACTTATAAATTGGATTATTCTTTGAATAATTTAGTTCATTGCAGTACTTACATTATATTTGTCCCCACTGCGTTAACGGTTTTAAGTCACATAAATCACATGTCTGTTTCAAACTTATTTACTAAGCTATAAACAATTTACTACATGAAAATGGCTACTGCCGAGATGCGCAACGCCACCTACCCGAAATCAAGAATAGGAATGAACTTAAAAAATACATCATATAAATAATTAAATACCTTAAACGAATAAGTCGCCCAAATTATGAAATATTTGCCTGATTACTATTAAAAGAAAATCATATTAAATCATGGGTTAAAATGGCTTAATATAAATTTAAATATAATAAATTTTATTCGGTATTCAGATAATTCTTTAAATTTATGGGATAAAGTTGTAATATTTTAATTATCAGTTTACAAAATCTTATAATTAATTAAAATTATCCCTCTCTCTCTCTCAACCATTACTTTTAGAAATTAGTAAGCAATGTCCACCCATACATATACATATGTGCTACAAGAAACAGTTGTTGTCATATTCTTTTCCAATCATAGTATTTTTTTTAGTTTCTCAATTAAAACTCAAATTTCCCAGAATAACATAAAAAACTACATGCCAGTAGCTAAAGATCCACTAACTTAGGAGCCAACTGAAAAATGACTCGAAAAAAGTCTTGACCAATTAAAACTGAACCTAAATCTGCCTTTTTTCTCCCTTCTGATATAGCGTTACGGAGATTATCAAAACTCACACAGGCATGTTTTTAAATATATAAGTATATTTTTTTTCGTTGTACTGTTTCTTTAGAGATAAGCATTTTGTCATATTACTCAGGATCACTTAATTTTTTTTTTATTTGGCCGAGTGGTTAGCGTGTCCGCTCTCCAGCCAAGAGGCCGTGGGTTCGAATCCCGCCATGGGCATGGATGTTTGTGATTTTCCTACAAACTTTGTGTGGAAAGGGAATCTGCGACCCTACCACTTATTCTAGCAGAAGACATCATTGCCAAAACCATGTGAGGCACGACAGTGACCATACGGACGTCAAATGTGAAAAAAAAAGTTAAATGCCATTATCTATATTATGGTAGCATTAAGAGGATTTCGAAGGTTTCGAACGAAGACTAAAATGAAAGAGCTTATTTAGAAAGTCACAATATATATATATACAGTATATATATATACACACATACACACAGTACTCACCTCTCTTGGGATGGTCTTTCGGAGAGAGTTTGTTGTCCTTTGTTTTAAACCATAAACAAAATAGGGAAGCAAAAAAGGAAAACAGTAAATCAATTGTACTCGAAGACTAAGAAGGTATGCTACTCTTGTAAGATAATAAAGCTGATTCCAATTAATGTTCTTTATTATCTAGCTCATCCTGTCTAACCATGATCGCTAAAAATTTTCCAAATGTGATTAATTTATACTACAACAACTCTTATACTCATATATCAACTTTTGCTGAAAGTGAATACAATTATATCTGAAGTTCTTCTCAGCCAAATGATATTGAGCATATGGTAATAAGTAACAGCAAGTTTAAGTTTACTTACATTAAGGTTATGATCTAACATATTTCATTCATAGATGAAATATGTTAGATCATATACAAGGCATTTTCAAAGATGTTTTCATCTATGAATCCAAAATCATTTATGTTCAAACTTTCATTTATGAATCCAGCACTTCTTAAATATACTTCATCATATGAACGCAAATAGCCACCATTAATTGAAAATGAAAGCTTTAAAACAGAATGACTTTGAATATAATGAAAATGTTTTTTAATCTAGATGTGTGTGTGCATAGATAATCGTGCAATATTCTACGAAACTCACTGAGTTATTATTAACTCATAGGGTTTGTCATATTATTTTGATTCCATTCAAATTCACTCAGGATTTAATCTTTGGGGGGGGGGAGTTGAGTAGACGATTTGAGAATACACACTACACATCGCATACGACCTATGACTGAGCATCTGCAATGATCGCCATACAGTGATCTCCTCTGGCCCGGCTTGGACAAACAAAGTAACACTCTGTTCTCCCGAGCACTACTTCGTTCGCCTTGTGTTCACAGCGGCCATGATTCCCGGGAACTTTAGGGTATTCCCACCTTATGTGACCGCTAATTCATAAGTAGTATAGAAATAGAAGACACGACACAACATAAATAAAAAAATGAATTTTAATTAGGAAAAGATTTTTGGAAATTATTCTAGTGTTTTTTCCTTTTTTCTTTGGAGGTTGCCAGCCCCCCCCTCCCCTCTCAGTGTGCCACTGCACTCGTTAATATATGATTTTCGTTCAATCGGCTCCTTCTCTTTTTTTCAATTCCTAACTCACTTGAAGTACAAATGTATCATGGATCCTGGGTTGTCTTTCGAGCATGGAATTGCATTAAATGTTCAAGAAACATATTACTAGCAAATGAAACACGGGTACATTATTAATGGGTGTTATCAGACAAACAATTCTATTAATCATTCAGTATTAATATAAATGCTGTCAACAAATCGTAACTATGATGAGCAAGCTGCTATATGTCTGATAAACTTCTTCATAATTACTGTTTCTCTCAGAATATGTTCACTACACTCAATGCTTATTAACACAAGTCTTATTATCTTATTATTTTTGGTGTTTTGGAAGATTAAGGGAAAAACGTGTTGAAAGCAATACCATGAATCACCAATGCTAACAGTTTCTAAGCTATGCTTATCACGTAATGACAAAAGTGTGTTTTTTGACAGACATATTGCAAGGGACATCCCGTTTTAAGTACAACATCGAAGAGAAGATAAAGAGTAAATATTCCTTGGTCGAAAACATAGTCACAAAACTAGAACATGCTCTTCGATCATGATTTGAGGTGCACAGAAGTGAAAGTTTATTTAAAAATGGTTTGAGCAGAAGAATTTCAAATGGACTTTTGTTAATTGTTTATAATATGTGTTGCAATGCTTTCTATTCAGATGATATAGCCATCTGGCACACTAGTGCTAAAATCAAAGAATCAGAGGAGATTCTAAACAAAGCGATGATATGATTAGAAAAATGGTCTGATGAACTTGAACTCAAAATCAACCCAGAAAAAACAAAACTAATCACCTTTAGTACAGACAGGAAAAATAGACATTCCTACAACCCCAAAGTCATGATCAACAACAAGCTAATTGAAAAAGTCACAAATCCAAAATACCTTGGTATTACGCTTGATCAGGAATTATGTTTTGCACAACACATCTCTAACACTTCCAACAGAGCTCTCAAAAAATTAAATATACTGAAAAGGCTTTGTGGAACAAATTGGGGCGCGAAGCCAAAAATCCTCAAAACTACTTACACTACACTTATAAGGCCAATGATGGAATATGTAGCACCTATCTGGTTACCTTCGGCCTCATCGGTAAAGGAAAAATTAGACAAAATACAAGCAAAAGCATCCAAGATTATCATTGGTGCAGTCTCATCCACTAACAACATCAGAGCCCAACAGGAATGTGGGCTTGACTTGCTGGAGGACAGACGAAAATTTGCCACCATAAAATTCATAAATAATATCAGAAGCTACCAGAGCGATCACATCTCCCAAAAAACTCATGAACATTGGAATCAAAAATGCAGACTTCACAGATCATCAACTTTACAATATGATGACATTATCAGGAAGGAAATAAGTTTTGATCAGCTAAATGCCCACATAAACAAATAACCTCTATTTTCCAGTCCTTTACCTTCAAATACCTCCATACATCTAAACCTTACCAAACTCTGCACAAAAAAAGAACCAAAAGAAATGCTCAAAGAAAAAGGCCTAAATACTATCAAATTTCTTTCATCCTCCAAACAGGTTATTTGTTATACCGATGGATCGTCAAACACCAATATGGTTAATGGAAGCGCTGGTGTTCTCCTCCTACTCCCGAAAGGTGAAAAACTTTCAATAAAAGTTGGATCTGGGAGAATTGCTTCCAATTTTACCACTTTAACTTTAAGCAATAAATAAAGCACTTTAAGTCTACTTAAAATTATCATCATCTCAACAATTTGAGGGAATTATAATTTACAGTGACTCAAGATCATCTATGAAGGCAATCAAAAATGCAATACCAAGCTCACACAAGACACTCATAAACTCTTAAATCAAGTAGTGTTTAGGGAAAAGTTGCATTTTATAATGGATTCCTGCTCATGTAGGCATTGATTACAATGAAGCAGCTGATAAATTAGCAAAAGAGGCCAGAGAACTCATCCAAGAAACTCACATGATAACTCTTGCTGATGCTAACGCACTAGCAAAAGCTAAACTAATTCCACTGAAATCAGTGATACAACATCAAATTCCTGAACTCAATGCTTACAGAAAGACTTCCACCATGATAGCAAGACTACGAACAGGACATTATAGAGGAATGGAGATCAATAGGGATGATACGAGAACATATAAAAACTGCAACAACTGCCCCAATACTGAACTGACACTACTCACAATTTTACCTGTCCAGCAATTACAGCAGCCTTGCAAGAAATAGATCCTAATCCTGAACATAGCTCTACACAAACAAAATCATCGACATAGCCAAAGCAGTTCAAGGAGCACACGGAAACATCTAAGACTCTTCAAAGGACAAGACAACAACAACAACAACATGTGTTGCAATGGTTTGTTTACCGGAAATCGACGTGGTTTTTGATCTTTTCACTAAAATGGAATATCTTCTCTAGTATTGGATTATTAGTGGAACGTGAGGAACCTTTATCTGTCCTCTTTCGATGAATTATCCGGTCTCATACGGGGGTAGAGAAACCCCCATATGAGACCGTATGAAAAACCCGAGTTTTCTGGGGAATGAAAACCCAGGAAACTCGGGTTTTTCGTTTCCCAGAATAAGCAAACCGGCCCCGTGAACACAGACATATGACACATAGGGAGGCATAGGGCTAACCATCTTGTTCTCGAGTTATGGTTGCAGTTACAAGAATAATTACCTCGAGACAGTAAAGGGTAGAAGAGGAAGGATTAAATAAGTGTAAACAATGGATGCATGAAACTTTGGGTCATCCCATTAATGCTATCGAAACTGACTGATGGTGAGAAATAAGTTATATTTAAATACAGAACAAATTGAATGTGAAACTAATTCATGACGTCATAAAGAATTATTTCAACGGTACTTTGGAGGTTTACTATATACCCATCCATAATCAAACGTCTCATGGTTATACAAAATCCTCACCATAAAAAAAAAACTGAGACATGACTACCTACTATTACTATTAGTATTACTAATACTATCTACTGCAAGCTTACAATTGCCCCTTATCACTTGTTTATACAACCGCTACTGGAACTCATGCAGTGCAATTGTAACAGAACGGCATCTCATACCCACTACTTAACAAGCTACACAACCTGAAATAATTGCAGTTTTCTTATTAACTGCAGAAGTTATACAAGTTATACCAACACAATTAGTACTACAGAATGTGTACATCGATACTACACAAAACACATCCAGTACAAACAATTCCATGCCTAAGCAAAAAAAAGTACTGAAAACAGAAATAGGATATGTTATTATCACTTTCTTCAAAATAGCTAATTCTAACTTCGAAGTCAATGAAATTATACCCCGTTTGCTTAATATAGTTTCATATTCTCAACAATTTTCTTTATATTCTAAATAAAAATGAATGCACCAAGAATTCTTGTTATATGTAAAAAATATATAATTGTAAAATGTAAACTGGCAATATAAAATTATTGTTGTTGAAATAATAAACTATTATTGATTTATTGAGTGTTCTGTAAATGTTTAATACGCGTACTGTTATGTTACTAAGCAATCAATGCTAATAGTTGCAGTACCGTTTCCAATATGAGTGTACTGTCTTATATACGCACAATGTTAATATTATGGTCTGAATGCACAAATAAGTCCTTAAATACAGTTATGTAATTCATATTAATGTTTCCTTACTGTGTGTGAGCTTCTCAGCGTGCATTTGAAAATATTCTAGAAGTTAAATTAAGATTGTTATTCTTCTCATTCTCTTTGTATTATTCATAAAGGGATCTATTCATTATGGAAATAATGTATACATAATTTGAGAAGAATGATAACCAAATCATAAATATCATAATTTTTTTATCCTATGTGTGGAGTAAAGTGCTCTCCTAGAATGTTGTAGGAGAGTACTTAATTATTGTCTCCACTCTCAACTCACCGTTTCCATTACCTATTCCCATCCATCCTGCATTAGGGTACCATACACCATCTACTGTCTCTCTGGTCTATTTGTCTACATGCAGGATAAAAAACAAACAAACATGTAACTTCCATATGAGATTCGTTAACTCACATTTAATTGAAAAAGTCCGTGTAAAAGATACCTTCTTCCACTTCTCAACAGTCCAATCTTTGTACCTTTTTCCCCACTGGGGCCTCTTTTCTGCATAGCCTTCGTCAACGGTTGTTTCATTTTTTGCCTGTTGGCATTCCTATTTGCTTCCAACAATCTTCGACGGACTGTCATGTCAGAAACATTAATCCTTCTAGTTGCCAGGTCTCTATTGAAGTCTACAGCAGACAATCTTGGATTCTTGCTTTTCCTAACTAGTAAATGATTTTAAGTAAGTGTACTTTTCCTTTTTCGCCAGTGGAGGCCGGTGAAAATTTTAAGCGGGGTGCTGCATATATATATATATATAATAAAAAAAAAACTTTTTTTTCCTAATCAGTAACGAATTTATTAATAAATAAATTTACACATTAAAAATTGCTTTATTTAAAATATTCCATCCTCACCACGAACAAACACCAATAATAAAAGTTTCGTATCAATAGCAATGACAGGTGCAAACGAACACTGGCGTTAGATCGCAGTGCATTTGTTTCGTGTAACGATAATTGAAAATATATAATTCTTTTCATATTTTCAACAGTCACACGCGTCATAATTCAGCCTTGTATCTATAATAAATAAATAATTATATGTTATTTAAAAAAAAAATAACATTTACAAAAAAAAAATAGTTCACCACGAACACGCGCCAATAATAAACGTTTCATATCTCACAGAAATAACGAGAGTAGGCACAGACGTAACGTGCAACGACAGCAAACGAATATCGGCGTTAGATCGCGGTGCATTTATTTCGTGTAACGATAATTGAAAAAATATTATTATTATTATTATTATTATTAGTTGACACCTCCAGGGAGTCTAAAGAATCCCTTCCAACTACTAACCGCGCTCAAACTTACTTAACTGGGCCATTAGTAGCAGAGGCTCTACCAATCGACCAACCTTTGCCGGCAATATTATTCTTTTCATATTTTCAACAGTAACACTCGTCATAATTCAGCCTTGTATCAATAATAAATAAATAATTATATGTTATTTTAACAAAATAAAATAAGATTTAAAAAAAATAGTTCACCACGCACACACACCAATAATAAACTTTTCATATCTCACAGAAATAAGGGCATAAGCATACTAAAAATACACTGCCATTTGAGCAGTTAGAGTTGGGAATGACGTAACGTGTAATGACAAGAGCAAACGAATATCGGCGTTAGATCGCAGTGCATTTGTTTGTAATCTAAAGAGTTAATCCAACAGTTCCAATTATTAACTATTCAATCAATGTGAAAACATAAGCTGTAACCTTTAACATGTTGTACTGCATTTATATAATGTTGTAAGCATTGTTATTATTTATAAACACAAACAAAATTTAATTTTTTTATTTTTCCTTGGAGGTGCTGCAGTGTCGCAGTGCTTATGTATGGGCCGCCACTGTTTTTCGCCCACATTTTCCTTTTCTGTCAGGAGAAAAGGTAACTGTTTCTCTAAACCTCTTTAAAATCGCACGAACAGTACCAAAACCAACATCATACACATTAGCAATTTGTCTTTGAGTCATGGATGTGTGCTGGGAAAGAGTACATATTTTTTGAACGCTCTTGCAGATGCATCCATTTTATAGCTACACAAAATTAATAAAACGCTACGAACGTCAACATGCTTACACTACTAAAAACGCAAAATACTATTAACAAACATCGTGGAGACAGTTAAAACACGCAGCACTCAACGAAAATAGGAAACTAAAACCGAAAATAGGAAACTAAAACCGAAAATAGGAAACTAAAACCGAAAATAGAAAACTAAAACCGAAAATAGAAAACCAAAATTATTGTGAACTAAAACAAAAACCGAACCAAAACCAAAAGCTGTCTACGCGGTTAGCCTGGGAAAGGAGTGTTCCTGAGTTCTATTCTTGTCTCCGACGTGAGGAGCTTAAGAATCGTTCTCAGACATATCCAAGTTAGCTGGTCTTGGGCGTGGACAGAGTTTTTCTCCCCAGTTTATCTGGGGTTTTCCTTCTGCTAGCAGACAAATCGGCTCCGTGAATACACGCAGCTAGAGTCATAGAATATACCAGAAGACATAGGTCTAGTCACCTTATCCTCTGGAGGGATACGATTTAGAAGAGCTTAAGATAGCTTTATAACAGGTCAGTAGGCCTAACACATAGAAGAAGCGGAAGAAGAAGAAGAAACCAAAAAGCTTGACGAAAATTTGACTTGTTCGGATTAATTTATTCGCTACTGTAGATGGAACTGCTGAAACCATTGTAAATATTCAATTAATTTGGAAGAATTGTTCATATTAGCAGAACTACGATAGCGACATCCTTTCCAAAAATAGAAAGATTTGAGTCCAATTCCGTTTAAGACAAAGGGAGAATTTATGAAATATTTTTTGAAGCTAAAGATAGCCAAATTTACTTGGTAGTAATTGCCAGTTTAAGCCTAGTGCTAAAGGAAGAGAAATTATGTGGATTCAGATGAAGATAAGTCAAAAAGACATTATCGTTTATCTCTGAAAGCAGCAAAATTATTCTAATTGGAAACTCAGCATCTTGAGATATTTTAAGAATCTTGAAAATACACGTAAAACAGTAGTTAAATATTTGTTTGTACTATTAGGGGACATACAGGAGAGTACTGCATCAAAAGTTAAATCATTATTTATGTATTCAATTAAATTAATAACTTAATTAATAACATGTATTTTATATGTGGGTAGCACCTGTAATTTTTGCTTTAACATCCATGACGCTAAAGAAAATTACAGACCTTTAGATCTTCGATTCTAATTGCCGATTATAGAATTATTTTTTTACCAGATTAAAATTAACATACGTGAACCACAGTAGTAGGTTTTGTATTACGTAAACATTCCGTCCTAGGTATCTTAGGACATCATCAGTACAGTAGAACAATACTAGGAATGACACAAAGGATGGGGTGCGTAGGTACAATGGAATCCAAATTTGCCTGCAGTGACGCGTTGCGGCCTGAACTTAAATTAGATTAAATCGAATTAAATTAATTAAATTAAATTAAAATTAAATTACAGTTAAGTTATTTTTACACAATTTTGTATGACAATTTCTCATACTTTAGGGATGGTAACAACATCATTGCGGTTTAGATTTGGTCTGTGAAGTAGGGCTTCAGCACTTTCTTTATATAAGCGTTCATATTTATATGAAGATCTGTGTAGGAGTTTTGTCTTTTTCCAGTGGATCTTGTGGTTTGGGTTTTCAACTAAGTGTTGAGCTAGGCCTGATTTTTGCGGTTTGATGAGGCAGATATGGTCTTGATATTCCGAAATGCGTTTGAAAACTGATCTGCCTGTCTGTCCATAATAAGAGCGTTTATAGGAGCATGGAACCTTGTATACACCAGGTAGTAGCATAGGTGAAAGTTTGTCTCTGGGCGAAGGTAACAGGTTGTGGATCTGGTTGATGGGTTTGTAGATAGCAGTAAGATTGTATTTCTTCATAATTTTCGAGAGCCGTTCGGAAATGCTTTTGATATAAGGTATGGGAATCCTATGAGCTTGTTCTTGTATAGGTGGATGTGTAGAGAACTTGTTGATTGTTGATTTTTTGAGTTGTTTTGAGATTGTATCCATTTAGAGTGGCTGTGTTTCTGATTATTTCCAATTCTTGTTTTAGAGAATCCTCGGAGGAGCAAAATCTGTGTGCTCTGGTTACCAATGATTTAATGATGCCAAATTTTCGAGAGTGATGGTGAGCAGAAGTAAGGTGAATGTAGCGACCTGAAAATGTCGGCTTGCGATAGGCAGAGGTAGAGATAGAACTGTCTTCTTTTCTTTGGATGTGTAAATCCAGAAAGGGGATGCCCTGTGGCATCCCCTTTTTCTAATGTAAATTTGATGCGTGGATGAAGAAGGTTGATTTTATCTAAATACTAAAGTAGCTCTTGTTCGGAATGACTCCAGACTGCGAAGATATCATCGACATATTGAAGCCAGAGTTTTGGTTTGGGTTTAAACGCAAGAATTTTTTTTTCAAGATGTTCAAGATGCCAAGTTGGGTGACAAGGAGGACCCCATTGTTGTTCCCTTCTCTTGCTTGTAGATTTTTCCTTTCCGTGTGAAGTAACCGGAAGTGATAACAAATTTTAAAAGTTCAACAATATCCGACGGAAATTTTTGATTTAACAGGTCTACAGTTTCTTTATGGGGTATATTGGTGAAGACAGAGACGATGTCGAAACTAATTATCATGTCAGTTTTTATTATATGTCGATATATAGGACGTAAATATTTCGTCTTGGGTATCTTAGAACATCATCAGTACAATAGAACAATACTTGGAATAACGTCCCACTCAGACCTATGGTTGATTCAGTTAGCAACCCGACATACAAGTTATCAAAATTCTTATCCAACCTTCTCCATCCCCACATAGGCCATTCAACCTCTTCAATAAAAAATTGCACAGAATTTCACGCCAATAAAAGACTTTCAACTGCTGAAACCTGACATGCTAATTAGCTTCGACATCGTCTCTCTCTTCACCAATATCTCCCATAAAGAAACTGTAGACCTGTTAAATCAAAAATTTCCGTCGGATATTGTGAACTTTTCAAATTTGTAATCACTTCCGGTTACTTCACATGGAAAGGAAAATCTACAAGCAAGAGGAGGGAACAGCAATGGGGTCCCCCTTGTCACCCAACTTGGCAAACCTGTTTATAAAACATCTTGAAGAAAAAATTCTTGCGTTTAAACCCAAATCAAAACTCTGGCTTTGATATGTCGATGATATCTTCGCCGTCTAGAGTCATTCCAAACAACAGTTACTTCAGTTTTTAGATAAAGTCAACCTTCTTCATCCACGCATCAAATTTACATTAGAAAATGAATCCCCACAGGGCATCCCCTTTCTGGATTTACACATCCGAAGAAAAGAAGACAGTTCTATCTCTGCCTATCGCAAGCCGACATTTTCAGGTAGCTACATTCACCATACTTCTGCTCACCATCACTCTCGAAAATTTGGCATCATTAAATCATTGGTAACCAGAGCACACAGATTTTGCTCCTCCGAGGATTCTCTAAAACAAGAATTGGAAATAATCAGAAACACAGCCACTCTAAATGGATACAATCTCAAAACAACTCAAAAAATCAACAATCAACAAGTTCTCTACACATCAACCTAGACAAGAACAAGCCTATAGGATTCCCATACCTTATATCAAAGGCATCTCCAAACGGCCCTCGAAAATTATGAAGAAATACAATCTTACTGCTATCTACAAACCCATCAACCAGATCCACAACCTGTTACCTTCGCCCAAAGACAAACTTTCACCTATGCTACTACCTGGTGTATACAAGGTTCCATGCTCCTGTAAACGCTCTTATTATTGATAGATAGGCAGATCAGTTTTCAAACGCATTTCGGAATATCAAGACCATATCTGCCTCATCAAACCGCAAAAATCAGGCCTCGCTCAACACGTAGTTGAAAACCCAAACCACAAGATCCACTGGAAAAAGACAAAACTCCTACACAGATCTTCATATAAATATGAACGCTTATATAAAGAAAGTGCTGAAGCCCTACTTCACAGACCAAATCTAAACCGAAATGATGTTCTCGCGATCCCTAAAGTATGAGAAATTGTCATACAAAATTGTGTAAAAATAACTTAATTGTAATTTAATTTAATTCAATTTAAAGTAATTTAAGTTCAGGCCGCAACGGGCCACTGCGCAAATTTGGATTCCATTGCACGTACGCACCCTATCCTTTGTGTCATTCCTAGCATAGGTTTCTCAATATAATCAAATCTTCTATCAGATAGTTTTTGAATCAGTCGATTTTTGTTAAGAAAGGAGACGGCGGCTATTGTCTGTCGTACTTTACTCATCAGTAAGTCTAGAAATTATCCACATACTGTAAATGGCTCGAACTATCGACGAAGAAGGATCAAAATGGCTGCGTATCGATTTGAAAAGATTAGGACTAAATAGTTCCGTTTATACCTTCTGAGGAATGTAAACTGGTGAGAGGAGTCAGTTATTTATATTTTATAATTAATTGGTGATAGAACAAAGAGGAGGAAGTGATGAAATGTACGAAAAATAAAGACTGGAAATAAGAAAAGATATGCTTTTCAACGAATTTTGTGATATCAGGATGACTTTGTTGTATGCTGTATTTAATAGCGGTTAATTCTACCTTTAAATTTGGTTTCATGTAGTTGAAAATGAAATTTTTGTTTGGTATTATATTCTATTGTACCGATTATCTTTGTTCTATTTTGGTCTGTATTAGATATGATATTATTCTGCGTGATTTAGTATTATACAACGTATTATGTATGTTGTTACATATTGGAAATATTAATTATATCTGCAGTATAACGAAATAATAGTAATAAGTATCACTTAATAGTTTCGTTTTCTTTTGTGTCTGATCTATTTGATTGGAAACATCATAATTTTCAGTTTATTTTCATTTTATTTTCAATTTTTCTTCCTCTGATTGCATATTTCATTTGCCAGAGGGAAAGAAACAACAAATCTCTGAAGTGCACTTACAATAATTGCTTTAACATTTTTGTTCACATCTTTCAAGGTTGTTAAAGCTGTAATCTCTTCATACAAACATAAAGGAAACCGAAACCAAAACCAACGTTGTCGTAACTTAATCTCATGAATCATTTCCTGTGTACAAGTGGTTGAAGAGCAAAGTGCTTTTCATGACAATTATACATTCTTTACTATGAACTGTAATTCTATAAGAAATACGTTTATTTTGACTTGAATATACAGTTTATTGTCAAAACTTTAAAATATAAAATAAAAACAAATATTAAATAGAAAGAGATTGATAATTCAGTAATAAAGAGCTTAGATATTTCAATAGATATTGAGATATTCAAATTAATGTTATACACTTATGTATTTTAAGAAATATAAAACTTAACTATTTTTTTCAATTAACTTATAATATTTTATTAAATAAAAGATGACCATATCAGTTTAGTTAGTTATGACATAAAAACTGTAAACATGATGCACTGTAGAAACATTAATCAGTAATCAACTTTCTAAATGCAAACGCTAAACACAATAAACTGCTTAGGTAAGCAGTTAACAGAACATCAATGGACGATGTGTTATTCAGATAATATTCCAAGAATTATTGGTTACACAGTGATGTCATATAAATAATAGCACTGTAAATAAACTGTGTTCTAGTTCGATTACATTACGTCAGACACCTGCAATTATGTTTATTGAAGTCCATAGGCCACTTCACCATTTTTATTTTTCCTGTATGTATAGAACATCTAATAGGAAAAGAATTGCCAATGATTTTTTGGTCATCTAGTTTCTCCACGATGTTTTTCCATAGTCCAGATTTTTTGGCATATAGAGAAAAATTGCCGACACAGTAAAGACCATGCTTAGCACGAGAAAGAGCAACACAAACTCGATTGTTTTCTTCAAGAAAACCTAATTTCATTTGTCTGTTACTTCTTACAAAAGAGATTAATATTATTTCGTTTTCTTCACCTTGATAATTATCAACTGTTGTGACATGAACTTCTTCCAGTTGATCGTGTTTTCCTTTGAGTTCCTTTATAACGGCAAGCTGTGCAGAATACGTGGTTAAAATAGTAATCTTTGAACTTTCGTTTCCCATTTGTAGAAGATGAAGACAGAGGCAAATAAGAAAGTTTGCTTCAAAATGGTTACTATAACTAGTAACATCTTTAACTTTGCTTTCTTCTTCATCATGATTCAAGAAAAACACGTTATCTTTCATTCCTTTTATGTCTGGATAGTTGTAAACGGAGGGGTGATGGTCCAGTACTGGATAAATTTCAGGCACTAAAAGATTTGCTATCAAAGGCCTCATTCTGTGCTGACAAGTGAGCGTCACATTAGGCCTTCCATTCTGAAATAACCTTTCAAACATCGATATATCCAGCTTGTAATTCTTAGCAAGATCATATTCCGTAGGTTTTGGTCTCAATTGCTTATGATCCCCAATCAAGATGAAATGAGTAATACTGTTAGTCAGACTGGCCAATATATGAGCTTCTAACACTTCAGCTGCTTCTTCCACTATAACAACTGAAGGTTGTATTTGTTTTATTAGCGAGTGACGTTTGGCAGCACCTGTAGTGGTCATGCCAATAACCTGTGCATTTCGGAGAAAATGGCAATTATATTCATCTCTTTTGCTTTCCATTCTTTTTAATATATCACGATTCATTAATTCGTAATATCGTCTTTCTTTTCTTTCTAAATCATTTTTACAGGTGTCTATCATTCTCGTCACCAACTTGGTGAATAATATCCACCGATTTTCTAATTTCGAGGGTTCCTTTGCACTTCTTAATATATTTTCTTCGTTTTTAACTTTAAGAAGCTCACATACTATTATTTCGTAAATTTTATTATCTATTTGACATGGTTCCATGTCCGTTGCATATTGTTTTTCTGTTAACTGAACATATCTATAATATACTTTCTCTTTCTTCATCTTTTCTTTAGCCTGTGAAAGTTCAGATTCCCAAGTATTCAATTTTTCATAATTAAAAAGATTTTCTGGATTTAAATATAACCATTTTAAGAAAATCCTTTCTTCTTCACCTTTTTCTGTTTTATTCAGGAATTCATTGCTTGTTCTATTTAATTTTGCCATTCGAAACAGTGCCTGCCATACTCCTGTCGTTAATCTCCCATTTTGCACTGATTCCATTTTCATGTACAGACCATTTATTTCCGCTATTAATCTTCTAATCAGCATAACAACAGCATCTGCTCCTTTGGGTTTTAGCATATCACTATCAATGTCCACTAAATCTTTTGCAACCTGGAGAGATTTCTCATAGTCAAATAAATCATCATTCTTGCATTGGATAAAATCATCTTGCCATTCGTTTGTCTTTTCTTCCACTTCGCAATCTTGATTTCTCCACATTCTTACAGCGCACTTTATATTTTCGAGACGATAGGGTGCTAATACCTCACTTTTACTCCTGCTGCCAATTCTTACAATTTTAGTTGTTAAATTGAGAATTCTCGTAAGAAACTGATCAAGAGCGTGGTTTGTGTAACAGCTTATAAGAATGGGTCGACAAGTTTTCATTTCACTCAAGAAGAATTCTACAATTTTACAACCTATAAACGTCTTGCCTGTTCCAGGAGGACCTTGTATTAATGATAATTTACTTGTTACCGCTAACTGGAAAGCTTTCGCTTGTTGAAGATCGTTCAAATCTCTTGTGAGCACAGAAGATGAGGGTGATTCATATGATTCTGGTGGGAAAACTATGTAATCTGCTAATGGAAGATTAGATGAATTCATGTCTTTAATTACTTCAAGAGTATGTTTGTATGACTCAAAAAAGGCATCTGTCTCTATGAGAATATAAGGAACATTCCACAACAGATGACATTGATATTCCCTGTTAATTTGAATTCGTAATTCACACTTTTTTTCTTTTATTAGTCGACTACTTATTGTGGCAAAAATAGGTGTACGAAACTGGTCATGAGTAAAACAAATAATATTTCCTTGTAGAAAGTGCTTTTCAGGATTCCACTTTGGATGGTGTTTGATATCAATTCTCAAAATATGAACTTTTCCATAAATGTTAATCCCTTGTTTAGTAAGCAAATCTACATTTTCGTATAAATAACCGCACTGCATTCTAGAGCTAAGAGCACCTGTAGGAGTTACTTTTAAAGCATATTCTTGTACTGTTTTGCGAAATCCTCTAACTAAATCCTCTCTGATGAGACGAAATTGAACATCCAAATAATGGTCAATGTCTGTATAATTTCCTTCAACGAGATTAGCTCTTACAAATGGTGATTTTGAACAATGGATGTCAGATTTTATTGGCAACACAGGAAGTAGTCGAAAACTTTCTGGTGGTTGATCGTTATGATCATTTGGAACTGTCCATGTACTTTTTATGTCAGGAAGGAACTCTACAATTTCAGTTGTAAGTTTCATTATTTGTTTTTTGACTTCACAATGTCGTTCGCAATCTTTGAAGTTATTTAAACAGCTGGAAATAACTTCCAATATATCACTGACTTTTCTCTTTGAGATGGCCGGAAGTGTTCTAAATATTTCACTCAAAACCCTTAAGCTGTTTTCTAAATCATTCAGTACCTGATCTGTGTTTTTTATGAGCATCAATGAGTTGATGTAGCTTGGAAATGTTACATCCATAAATTGATCAGAAGAGATTAGAGTAGTTAACACGGAAATGGTGATTTTATGTTCGAAGTCGGTAAATACTTTTAAAAGTATCGTCAAAATTTCACGAAAATAGTCTGCTTTCCTTTGATCGTCTGCATCTTCTATATATTTTAAGTTATTACAAAGCTTTTCAGCTATTGAAGGATTTTCGTCTAAAATACTCCTTAGCTTTGAGATAATATCAGCTGTTGTCCTTTTTATTGGAGATGATGATGACCTTAAAGAGAAAAAAGCTTTATTGATTTGATTACCAGGATTTCTGTTTTGATTTTTAAGTATGTTTCGACGTCTAGATTGTCCCACCTTTGACGGTATGGCAAATGACGAACAATTTCCATTGTTTTTATCATATAACGAAAGAGAAGATGTTGCTCTTATTAGGGAATTTAATGTATTTGGATACGTTGTTTTATTTCTCGGTTCCTTCTTTTGGTGCTGTGATTGAGGCATCCCAATCTTCTTTAAACTTAAAAATTTTTGCTGAAATCCTTCGATCTGAAAAAAAAAAAAAAAAACAGCTTAAATTTGGATAAACTATATCCTAAATATGTAAATATATACAAGAATGTGTATTAGTTTATCATTTAAAGTCAAATTTTTACACAGAAGTAGCTGGACAATGAATGTAGTTCTATGGGAAAAAAAACTTAAATGCATTCTCGAATATGCGATGTAAAGTTCTCCTTAACCTCGTGATCTTAAAAGAGGATAGAATCAAAGCATAGGAATCTCTCTCATGGAGAGTCGCAGACGTCTTAGAAGTTAGTTAAGCGAAATACTGTCTCAAGCTCGTGTATCCTTTACTATCTGCGAAAACTACTTGAAAACGTTCGCAATCATAGGCAGCAACTGCACTATATGAGATCTCATGCGATGTGAACATTAATACGCAAGCATATATCTAAATTTTATTTTAAATGGTGTATTAAACGTTTACTACAATACTTTCAGTCTCATTGAATACTTTTCAGTTTTAAATATATAATAAGAAATAAACAATGTGAACTTGCGTAGTTTCTAATAATCCCATACGAATATGGTAGTTTTTTTTTTGTTTTTTTTTTGTCCGAGACACTAGAGTTTTCATCTCGGCCAGAAGAACAAACGCAATATACAGACATAAGACCACAGGAATATTCATTAACCAACCTATTCTGTTGTATTTAGTTCTGAATGGTTGCATGTCACGTGTGGATCTATGCCCAAACATACATCAGATAAAAAATCCATGAAAGGTTGTAAAGCCAATAGTACACACTGTAATTAATAAATATTCGCAAAGAAAAAACATTGTGACAGTGATCTGCATTGCCTTTAAATAACTGATGGATGATTGTTCCAAATAATAGATATAAAGAAATAATTTTTTTAAAAAAAAGAACAGGCTAGGTATTGATTCTTGAATAGCAGATGTGGGGAAAAACTATTCATTATCATAATTTCGTTCATAAAGACACGGATTTTTAAGATATTCTCTGAAAGGAAGAAGTCTGCAATAAAGATAACTTTTTTTTGAAGAAGAAGATAGTTATAAACGGGATATGGGTTTTCACCTTGTAGCTCAAGAAAATCGACCAGAGAACCACATTTTCCGACAATAATATAAAGTGTTACATCTTTAAACCAAGAAATGGAGACAATTCCCTAGATGACTCTTCCCTAGATGACTATGAAAATCAATTATAGATCTGGGCCATCATTTCATGGATAAGAGTGAAGATTGACTGCCTATCAATTCTCAAACAGTTAGGGCTAAATAGCCTTACTGTTATTCTCCATCGGGAGAATAACATGCGTTAGCAGATTTATTTTTGTTCTCCCATTGGTGTAAGATAAGGTTATTTTATTTTATTTTTAGGTAAAGGTGAATTACTTTCTTAGAAAGGGAAGTACAAGGGATTTTTTTTCACGGAAATTTCCGCCCTTGAAAAGTAGTTAATGTAGTCAATATCACGTGATTGCCAGATTTATATTTATATAGATTATCCTAATTTCCTTAGCGCTATCCGCATTCTAAAGCAGTTTTGTACCAAAAACTTGTTTGTACCAAAACAAGTGATATCGTACGTGATTACTTTTATTTTCGTTTTTGTGAGAAAACCAAGTATTATGTCGTACCTAATCACATAGATTATATTGTTTTTCTTACTCTTAATTTCAATAATAATAAAAATCATCATCATCAAAATGCTAATGATCCTAATCAATAATCAAAATCATCGTTTAATGTTCCAAATATCAAACCAAAAACAAGCATGTAAACATGTTTACAAATATCTTGTTTGTTTGCAGTGGAAGTTTTGTGATGCCTTAAACAGAAGTGCAGACTGCTCTCACCAGAAATATGGTAACATCTCTAATATCGATAGAGGGTCACTAACATGCAAAAGGAACTTGTATGCGAGAGAACTTTATGAATATAAAACTGTTCATAATAAAGATTCAGATACAAAAGGGAGAAAAAAAGGTTATGGGATGGATGCTTGTCGCGTATGCACGTTGACTACAATTGTAATCTTCTGAAGGTGTCGAAGGTAGAGGTTAGAGCTAGTTAAGAAGGTAGTTAAACGTTAGAGCTTGAAAGTGAAGCGTACTTCCTTTGGGTAGTAAAAGACGTTTGATCATTTATTTATTATTTTTATATTTTTATTATTTTTTAAATGTAGAGAACTTGTGGACTTCGAAAGAGTTATGTTATCGTAGGAGGCTACAGCAGTGGCCTAACCGCTGTGACGGAAAAAAAAAACCTTGAATATAACATTCTTAGCCAATGGAAATATGAGGGAGCCGTCTCAGCCAAGAAAGACTTTGTGTTAGCTTCCTGTAAAATCCAGAAAGATAATATCAAGGGACTGAAGGGTCATCGAAGAGTAGTACGGAAATCTCAGCAGCCGGATGTGAAAATTATCATAGAATCTGCAGGAATTCTGGTTATAAGGACATTATGTAAACAGCTGCTCATTCGAGGCTTCCTGTTTAGACTACTACTACCAATGTAAAGAGCATAGTGAGTGTCCACAGAGAGCTCGAAACACTTGATATATAGCGAAATCACGTTACATCTTTTCCGATGGACGATTCTGGGTATGGAAGATATCTGGGGAATGTTCCTTTACACCTCTAATGCATCATCTCAACTTAAAAGGTTGGTGGTGAAGGTATAATCGTCTACGAGGATTAAACATCTACAGATATGAAACTCTTCTGGATAATGCAATGTGGCAGTTCTATGGAACACATTGATGTCGCTTTCAACATGACAATGCATCGCCATATCACAGTTACTATTCAATATACATATTTTGAGAAAACATGATGCAGAAAAACTTGACTGTCCTGGAGTAGCGATTTTGCAGTTCAACAGAATACCTTTAGAATGAATTGCAGGGTTGGAAACAGGCCAGATTACGGCATCCAGTGACAGTATATGGATTCGTTTCAATGAAGGAGGAATCGGCTAGAATTCCTAATTTGTATTATAACAACGAGATGAGGTGTATTCTTAGAACAGTGGAAAGTGTAAGCATGGCCTAAGAAGGACATACACAATATTGAGTTTGTGTACAATTTAGATTTCGCTGAAATATACTGCTGTCCAAGTAGTATTTATATCAGCTCAGTGGAGATGTGAATGTCACTTTAATAATAATATAACTCTGCAAGTTCTTTGAAATCTTTTTATTTAAATAATCCTCTAGAATTACTCAAGTTTAAAAAAATGGTAAGTCAACGAAATAATTTTCATATTATGTACTGAAATTGCTCGATTTTATATTTATATGTTATTTACTATTGTGTGTGTGCGCGCGCGCACCCCTGAGTAATGAATAGGTGTTTCTATGACTGCCAATATCTGTGTGAAGGTATGCTGTAATTACACATTTGTCATTATTATCAAGTGTCATAACCGCATGTTTTAAATTTTAATGTCAGTTAAATTTGAGTTATAATTATGCGCATTATTTTGTAAACTTTGATGTTATGTTAATTGATGTAGGACATGTAGAGGATGCTTTAGGAGAGTAATGAAATATAGGTTAATAGAAACCGCATATGTATTATTATTACGGTGTCTCCATGGCGCCCGAAGACTCATCGCGGGAGACCCTACATTGACACACTGATTATTCACACAATTGTCATACTTCTCCTTAAATTCAGTAGCAGACGAAGCATTCACAACCACCTCTGGAAACGCATTCCAGACATTCACCACCCTCCAAGCAAAACAAAAAATCTAGTCCTAACACCCTTGCATAATCTCCAGGGATGACCCCTTGTTCTCTCCCTTGTTGCACTGTTCAGAAAAAGTCATAAGTATCAATCCTATAAAATCCCCTTTAATAACTTAAATGCTTATATCATATCTCCTCTCATAGTCTATCAGCTAGTATTTGAAGCCCAAAAACGTTCAATCTTTCCTCATAGGAAACATTCAATAGATCTGCGACAATCTTTATAACTCGTCTCTGGATCCTCTCAACCATTTCTTTATCACCAAGAAATCCAGGCGACCAGATCTGTGTGCTAGTCTAGATGTAGTCTTATTAATGCATTAATAACTAACATAACACCAAAGTTTACAAAATAATGCACATAATTACAACTCAAATTTAACTGGCATTAAAATTTAAAACATGCGGTTATGACACTTGATAATAATTACAAATATATAATTACAGCATACCTTCACACAGATACTGGCAGTCATAGAAACACCTATAAAGTGGAACAATAACTTCCCTATCCCTGTTCTTCAACCATGTGATGTTTTCGCAACCTTTGCAATATGTCCTCTAAACTAAAGTTCTCGGACCACAATAACTTCCTGCATTTCATTTCCATTAATATAGTACAAAGCATGTGATCTCATCCTCCCGAAGTGCATCAGCTTATGCTTAGCCACGTTAAACTGTCAGCCATTTACCTTAGCCCATACCGCCAACTTATTTAAGTCATCCTGCAAGATATCTACATCATTTGAATTGACTATCGCTCTTCCCAATTTTGCATCAGCAGCAAACAAGCAGATATTTCCTTTCAAATTATTTCCAATATCATTAATGTACAAATTAAACAACAGAGAACCAAGTACCAAGCCCTGTGGTACATTACTAGTCACCTGCCTTCAATCGGACTCAGCTCCACCATAAACCACTCGTTGATATCTGTCCATCGGCCACTCTCTAATCCAAATCACCAGCTTCGGATCCATATCCATTTGCTCCAATTTATGCAACAAAGTTCCGTGTGGAATCCTGTCAAATGCCTTTGCATTGTCCAGCAGTATCACCAAGAAAGGATTTCCTTCATCCAACTCTGATTCTTTAGTGTGGAGACCTTACTTCAACGTCCTAACTTGAATCGTAATGACTGTATCTCTGTATCAAAAATTTGGGAAAGGTTAATCAGGATAACACATTATTATTTTTTTTTTAATTTCAATGTTAGTCTAATGTTATTTAAGATTATTACACGAATTTCTGAATTAATATCTTTAATTTAATCATGACTCTGATAAAAATGTTTATTCTTTTAATACTTAGCGATATGACATCATCCAACTCTAATGTTACTTTATTATAGAAAGTAAGCAAATTACCAACGCAAGACCTACCCTTATTGGTTTGGGGAATATTTGAAAATAAAAAAGGTTAAACGATACCTTGATAAGTAATATAAATAGGTGGTAAATAATTTTTCATCGTATGGGACACACACTTCTCTGGTTATTCTTGATCTGAGGTAGCTTGAAAGTTTCCTGTTTGATCTATAGGACATAGGTTCTTGATTATCCAAAGCTTAGCCCATGACTTCCCTACCTTTAGTTTAGTGGTTCCAACTGAAGAAGTAAAAAAAAAAGTCTGTAGAAATTGCGTTTACTTCTAATAAACGAAGAGAGACTGGTTTAGGATCAATTTCATTGCCAGCTAGAGGAACTTTTTTTCAGCTTCTCTGTTTTTGCGAAAAAAAAAAAAAAAAAAAAAAAAAAAAAAAAGATTTTCGGGAGAAAAACTCCTGTCTCCTCCGTAAAAGACAGGTTAACTAACCCTCAAATGAAAATCTCTGATAAAAGTTCTTCGTGACTAGATGAAATTAAAGCCTAGATCTTTCCAACCAAAAATCATCGTCGATACTGACCGAGCTACGGACACTTTCAAATAAAAATTTTAACTAAAATTTTTAATTGAAAGTTTAGTTTGTCGGACAATATATACAAGGGAATGCAAAAGTTTAATTGCCAAATTATGTTGTAAACACTTCCAAAATGCTTTTTTATAAAACAAAATTAATTAATAAAAATCACGATTGTGTACGTTTGAACACTTTTAACCAGATAGACAATACTTTTACACATTAATATATACCGTGTGTTTGCATTTACTATAATAAACATCTAAATATAGATTAGAGACGTTTAATGTATTATGAAAAGCTACTATGCTTTCTACTCTGAAGCCAAATTTGGAGTTGATGATTGAAACATGAATTCAAAACTGATACTCTCAATAGAATAGAAGAAACGTATATTGGAAAATTTTTATTGAAGAGGATGTTTCTTTTGAAGTTATGATCTTTTGCAGGTGTTTTAAGAGGATAAGGAGAGAAAACTTACTGGGTGAGTTGGACATCCATGTAGAGAAAAATGTGGAACGTCATGAGGACATTCCACATTTTTCCACAAGTTGAGTAAAATTAAAATTTGTGGGGAAATTTTAGTTAATTTTAAAAACAAAACGATTGAAGATAACAATAAAATAAAAATAGATCTAGTATAAAAGACCAAACAATATAGAAATTTAGGATGGTGAAGTATAAATTATTTTCATTACGTATATGTATTATTATACATTAACCATTTTCTTGAATTATTTAAATTTATTCACGACTTCTTATTTTTAAGACATTCCACATTGTTCTCAAACTCCACGTCAACGCCAAACAGTAACTTCGCCTTATTTTTCTATGCCATTAATTTTCGGTTACAAATTCATCTTTTGACCATCTGTTCTCAACTAGATTGAGGGTAGGTAGAATAAGGGGTTACTCAATAATACGATAATCATTGATGGTCTATATATTCATATGCAATAATAAGTTCAACATGGACGTATGTGTGCATTCGCGGTAATTTCTGTGACTAGTTTATCATCCTTACCTGTCTGCGAAATTGTAACAGTTTCAATCATATTCCTTTTCGAACAAAACCGCCATTTGCTTTGTTACTTTCCAAATTACACTTTAACCAACAGGAGGCAAAAGAGATACTCTTTACAGTTCATGTTCACCGATGTTATTACTAGATCTAATATTCTTGCATCTTCCCATAAAGTGTTGCTTAAGGAAATTGTCTTTCAGTAACTCTATAAATTATCTTTATCTGTTCCCTCCCGTTCTAAATCCATAGTTGACTCATAATGCTAGCCCTTCTTGTATTCATAAAGTATTTGTATGTTGCAGTTACGAGTCTTCATCACTTGACCCTAGCTTACACCAGCACCCAACTATGTATTTTGTCCCAAAGACCTCTACTTCGTATCAAACAGCCTCAAAAAACTTAAATTGTAATGCTCATACTATGATCGTTCTCATCTCTTCTGGTGGGCTGTGACTCATCTATAATCATTAGAGGTACCCCCCCCCTTCTTACTCTCTTTGTCTTCCATGAATACAATACAATACAATACAACACACGCAATTTCTATTCTTCTCTGAAATATTTGCCTGTCTTTCTCTTGCTTACAGAAGGTATGCTCTTCTGTTAGCCAGGTCTCATTAATGCCAATAATTTGATCCAATTTCATTTACTAATGCCATATATTCATCGCCTGTTTATTTCTGGTGGCACCATACTGTTGTAAATTTAAGCAACTCTTGAAACATGTTATTATTTATAAAGTTATTGCAATGTTACACAGAATATTAATAACATTTTAATATTACACAGTTACAAAGGATATTAAAATTATCCAGGTATATTGAAATAAGAGAGCCAAAAGGCGAGACCTCAATAAAGGTCGAAACCGGTCTGGGTAGTGGCCCTTCCCTTAATGAATGACATTATACATGTCCGCAAGGAGATGTGTTTTGCATTATGGAAGATACTGAGACAAGGAATAATGAGAGCTTGGTCCACGTTTACCACGAGTTGCCTCAGTGTCCTGAAGATACTTCAGGCGCAAGCTTTGTTTGCTTACACTTGGATAAAGTATTAAACTAAATTTATTATAGTCTAACCAAGTGGGGAAAAAAAACTTCCAACATCTTTCTCTAAATCCAGAGTAATTTAATAATAAGGTGGTACACCTTTTGGCAATTTTTATAGGTAAATATGACTTCTCCATTGCTTCTGCCTTAGTATCACCACTTCTGGGTCTGGCTCCCACTGACGAGACCTCAACAAAGGTCGAAACAGGTTGGAAGCTTGGGTGATGAAAATCATCACCCAATCATCACCCACGGGCAATGCTGTAGCCCGTGAAGTTAACTGAGGCACAGCTGTTGCTGTTACTCCTCAGATGAGATTTGAGCAACTGAGCGGCTCTTCTCGGTGAGCCTGCCACGGTGTAGAGCGAATCGGTTCTGAGAGTTCTCAGTGGCAGGGTGAGGGGAACAACGCTGTTTTTGGAGTTTGACCTGTACTTGAACATTCAATAAAGGTCGAAACCGGTCTGGGTAGTGAGTGGCTCTTCCATTAATGCATAGCATTATACATGTCCACAAGGAAGATGTGCTTTGCATTATGGGAGATACTGAGACAAGGAGTGATGAGAGCTTGGTCCATCTTTACCACGAGTTGCCTCAGTCCTGAAGATACATTGTGCATTGCCTACGTGAAGCCTTTTGGCTCTCTTATTTCAGTAATTCTTGGTGCCTTTTTTGATGTGACACCTTTTTTGGCAACTCGTATGGTAAAGTATATAACTTCTGTATCACTACGACCTGAGTATTTACATCTGGATCTGGCTCCCACTGACAAGACCTCAAAAAAGGTCGAAACCGGTCTGAGTAGTGACTTTCCCATAATGTATAACATCATACATGTCCGCTGGGAGATGTGCTTTACAATATGGGAAATACTAAGGATAGTGATCGGAGCTTGCTCCACCTGTACTACGAGTTGCCCTTGTCATGAAAGGTTTGCTTATGCTTGGATCCGCCGAAACTTTTATAGTTTCTATATTCGGCTCGAAACTCTTGTAGTTTCTCTATTCGCTTTAAAATAATATTGGATTCAATATCCACTTAATTTGAATAATTATCCTGGCATGTTAAAATTAAAATATTAAATAATATTTTAAATATTTTAATGTTTTAAATAATATTTTAATAAAAATATCTTCAATAACATGAACAATCCAACTAATCAGAATAGTATTTAATAAGGACGAATTTCAAAATTGAAAAAAAAAATCCGAATTACTGTCATTTCTTCTGATATTTACTACAAAATAAAAATAAAATATTAATAAAAAATAATTACATAAGTGACTGAATGATAAATAAAGATAAAATCTGTAGCTTTGGAAAGTCTCTAAGGTGAAACAAAATGAAACGTACTGAAAACCATATCGAAATTTCTGGTGATACGTCTAGTACCAATTTCAACCAATAGCTGTACAGTTATTTAAGTCATGATCATAGCATTACTTTACTTATACTTTATTTATATACAAAAATTCATTTAACACAGAAATTGCTATCAGTACCACGTGCTGATAGCAATTTTTGAAACCCTGCTCTTGGTTTCAAAAGAGAAACCTGGTTGACGCTTAGCAGTTATAATGCTATCATTATTATAAATTAAAATACTATTTAAAACATTACATAAATTATTATACTGTTTTACTTAGACACTATAACAATAAAACATTTTGCTCATTTCATAATTTGATACCTGCACATTATTTTGCTTTGAACTTATTCACAACTCTCCAAGCAAAAAATCTAGTCCGCACACCCTTACACAAATTCCGGGGCGAACCCTACGCATAAATTAAAAAAATAATAATAATGCTTCAGTTTTCTTCGGCACATACTGTAAATATTAGAAAATCAGCCACTGTGTTATACATTAAGAATGCTACTCAGGTTTTAAAAGTTGTAATAATTATCTTCTCTGCTAACTATCCGTTTTTCTGTGGTCATTTTTACGAACCAAGTATGCGTATGTAGCGCTAAACATGATTATTACTTGGGAACTAAAGAATTTTCCTTTTTCTTATGATAATTAGTATATGCATGCTGAATAGAAAAATTAATGAACAAATCTGTGATCAATATTTCTAGTTCACTGAGGTATCCGAGCGTCCTATTTCATGACCTCAGAAGTAGGCTACACGTTGTTGTTTTTAATGATTAATGGCAATCACTTTAACTCTGTTACTTTTTTCACCATCTTAAACATCTCCATACCCTGTAATTTGTGTATTATCTAAATAAAGTCCACAAATTTCTATGCCTATATGGAAAAGAGTTTTTCAAAATGCAGCTTACCTGCTCTTTCTCTCACTGCCGTCAAAAGCTGTGGCCCGAAATCAAAACCAAAAGAAGGATAACCTACCATAATGCTATATAAATACAGTAGGATATTACGTCATCAGTGATGGTAGATTACTTGGAAAGAAAGATTGCACGTTAGTAATCGGAATTCTACAAACTACGTGCTACATCTCTTTGTCTGTTTGATAAAATTATAAAGATAAATTAAGGGGATTCCCTTACAATCTTTCGCTAATTTTTGCTATTATAATGCAAGGGTAATAAAGAAATATGGCGGATTTAAGGTACTTAAATGATTGATTAGGGAAGGCTACTTTTAAAAAGAAGCGCAAGCAGGAGTTTTTATTATTAAAAAAAAAAAACGTTTTCCTAGAAACAACACGAATAAAATAATATTATATTAACCACAGTATAACGTTTGTAGTATTTTTCATGGGAAATGAAAATGACACGTAATAACTATTTCAAATCAATATGTATAAATGTTGCAGAGTTCTTCTTTATGGTTACTTTATTTCAATAATATGTCATTTATATAATATAATATATAGAGTGTAATGTGTATGTGTGTGTGTGTGTGTGTGTGTGTGTATATATATATATATATATATATATATATATATATAACATAGAAATAAATTTAATGTTATTTGTTTTATATGCATTTTTAAAAGTTAAAATTTATTAATGAAAAAATAGCTATTACAGATAAAAATGAAAAGTATTATTTTTTTAAATAAATTCGATAGAAGCAGATAAATACAAAATAGTTTGGTCATTAACATTCAGGTACGTAAATTTTCTTTATATATAAATTTTATATATATATATTTATATATATATATATATATATATAAAAAATATATATATATATATATATATTTTTTTTTTTTTTTACGAAATATGTATTTGGAAACCACTGGCTTTGTCATTAAGCTTAAAATATAATGCATTTTTAACGTTATTTCTACTTTGGCCACTAGAGGGTGTGTGTATGTGTTATTCTTGTATTCATGGGAACAAGATCAAAAGATCATTCGGAACTTAGTAAAATGCGTTTTTATTTGTGGTGTCTATTATATTTTAATAACTGATTAAAGTTCAGGTCGTTCAAGAAGTGGGCGTAAGTATTAAAATTGAATTGTATGTTTTTAATTACTTATATATATTTGCAAAAGAAATCAAAAGCATTGAAGATATGCGTTTGAAAACGCCAATGAGTTTTGATAAGAACATTCATTACTACTATGGTGATAACGAATAAACTTGAAATTTAGAGCTTACTTTTATGTTTTTTTTTTTGGGGGGGGGGGGGGTATTTCTGTTCCTCGGTGGACAGGAAATAGCTAATGCTTCTTGATAAATTGCATTACACTATAAAACATTAGCTTGATAAAAAAAAAATAAAAAAAATACTTACTCTTGGTAAACCTAACTTGCCAAGAGTGGCTTAAGCCAGAAGCCATAAATATGATGATGATGATAATAAATAAATAAATAATATATATATATATATATATAAAACAAAATTTTGCTTGAATTTGTATTTAGAACCACAATTTTGCAGTTATATTCATTTACGATATGATTGTATACCATTGATGTGTATGCTCAGATAACATAAGCTTAATTATTTACATAGTGCTCTCTATTTTTAACCATGTGTAGATATTATTATGGTTGATCGCCAGACTTGTTGAAAATCAGTTCCCTGCTGGTATATTTTGTTAAGATAGGTTCCTGCAGAAAAAGATGCATCCTTGTGAACAATAATCGCCATTTGGTCGTCTTTCGTTTGTCAGCTCAATTTTAATCTTAGTAATATTCATTGGGCATATCATCACTTACTTGGCTACTCAATTACGTTTGTGCCTTCACGTAGCTTAGCTTTCATTCAGGATATTACAAGGGGCAGTAGAAATGTTGGGCTTGTTAACGATGGCCATAAAGAAGTCTTAACCAAAACTAATTTTTCATAACCCGTCGATAGTTAGATGCAACTTAGTTTAAATTAACATAGTTGTGACTGTTAAAAGGAATATATAAAGGATAATCGATTATTGAGAGACCTGAAATGGCTGTTGCCATATGTTTAGTCTTTAGAGCAGGTTCTCCGATTCTGTTGATCACCTCTAGCCTAACATTTCGGTTGCGTTCATTTCTACCTTTGTTTTCCAAATTTGGATAATTACTTCTCCGATGATTTTAGACAGTTCAAATACACAAATAGTAAGTTCATCCGCCTTGGCGACTTCGGTGTCCGTAACTCAAACTGGCTTTTTTTTTTTTTTTTTTTTGTCTTCAGCTCTACCGGTAAATCTAGAAAAAATGTAGAGGTATTTGCTATTAGCAATGACCTAATGCAGATTGCGATGTACCTACCAGAATACCAAGTAATCGTTTTCATCCTCCCGCCATCCTTGATCTTACTTAACATGTTCTCCTTCCAGTTATACTGGTGAATGTCAGCTCTCCCATAGTAACCCAGATTATCAAGTCGACCACGTTTCCTTCTTTACTAAACGTCCTTACCCCAGCTATTCTCATTCCCTTGTGTCCTTTGCACTAAGTGGTACCAAATAGGTTGCCTTCCACGATATCTATTTTTCCTTCCTATGGACTAATTACTATTTCCTCTCTCTCTCTTTTTTCCCTTTGATTGAAACCACTTGCCTTAATCGAATAGCTGCAATAATAATTTTGTGGAATAGAGGCCTTCATTCCAGATTGCACTCAGTACCGCCGACCATTTCGCGTCTTGTTTGGTCAGTAAGTATGCCAAGAAAGAAAATCAGGATCTTGAATGGATGTAGATATAAATTCTAGCTTCACACTCGATCTACACTGAAGCTCGTATTAGTATAAAAACATAAAATCTTAATTCGAGTCTTGCAAAGTCCAGAAAACTTGTCTCGCTAAGGTTATTGGAAACAGTTTCTACCTTTCATGGCTCTTACATAAAGCTTATGTAAGAGGATGCATTTCATTGAATCTGCTTTGTTTTCCATAACAAAGGTTCATTAGCACCAGAAAGATACCTAGACTCGATTCCCCCCCGCCCCATTTAGGACGTGAAGAACCATCATAAAGTCTTGTCGACTGAAAGTGAATTAGTCAATGCGGAGATAGCATTTTTATATACCGATTTATCATCCTCAGAACAGGTCAGGAAAAACCACGCACGCAGTTAACAAGGACTATGTTTAGCTGTAATGTCTAGAACGTGCGGAATTTTATCAAAGCTTTTCAAATGAAGATGAGCTAGCTGCTCTCATACGGTGATGGCAGTTTTTTTATACCACAAAAACAGCCAGAAAAACACATGCAATTAACAGATATAAATGCACTGACATCATAGTCTTAGTTATCCGCAATGATAACCAGCACAACCCTATCCAATTCTCAAAGTTAACAAGAATGGCATTCTCTCTCTCGGAGCTGTTACCGCAAAAATGAGGGAAACAGAATTTTGACTGCAGTGCATACGTTTCATCCTATTTCACAAGATCAATCACTAAGTAGTGAATTAGTTCAGCACATTACAGAATAATGTTAAATACAATAAAAGTCTCGATGACCACTTATGTCTGCGTCTCAGGTAATGATAGTTAATTTTAAATGCTGTTCGAAACTTTTCGAACAGCATTTCTCAAGAACATTTTTTCAATCGATTATGATTGCCATTTGCAAGTTGTTGTTGGGTGAATTGTTTATTCGACGAAATTTCATGGAATCCAATCAACCTTTTACTGATTAGACTACACAGCTTGTCAACTGTCAGAAACTGTACTTCATATATAAATCTAATTGCGGAAATCACAGGGAATCTATTATGTGCTCTCTGAAGGGGTGCTTTACCGGAGAGAGAGAGAAACCCTTCTCCTGTACGAAATAGGCAAAGTTATCGTCATTTGATAAGTGTTTATTAAATATTAGTTTTCTGTTTGGCTGGAAATATCTTGATTAGTTCCCAACATGAAATATAGTTAGTATGACTATACCTGGAAGCGCTTGTTGTAATATTTTAACTGTTAAATTCTTTCTTACAACGCTTTTTTTTTTGTTCGGAATTTATTACACTCGAAGTATTCTCCAAATAAAATATTAATAGACGTCATAAAGAATTCCTTCATCAGGGAGATGATTAGTCAACGACATCTTTAATTTTCTGGTCACAGTTTATTGCACAAGTTTCTACTGATATCAGACCATTCCACCTTTCTGAAAAATAACTATGCATTCTAATAATCATGCGCATGCATTCAAGTGATAGGCACAACTTGCCTTTGATTTCGAGTGGGTATCGTTCTGATATTCAAAGGGCAACGACTGCCTGCAAAACATTAGTTATTGCATAGATAGCTCACTGATAGCTGCGACACTGAAGCTTCTCTGAACTAAAACAGTAGAGTTTAATCAGAAACATGGTGTTTCTGATTAAAGAAAAATTCCCCTTTTTGACGATAAGAGATTTTCATTCTTGTAACAAGAAGACAGAAACAAATTTAAATATATTTAAACTTGTATCAATGTCGCAGATTTATTTATCATCTGTAGAAAAGTTTAACTTCCATTACCGGAGACTAATACGACCTGGCTAATTGCAGAGGCTGGACTTTACTAGAAATTTATGTGCAAAAGAAACATTTCTTTATTCAGATTAGTCCCAAGTATAGGATAGTGCATAGTGGACAGTATCGTTTTTATTGAAAGGCAGATCATGCTTCAGTAATTTGATTACTTTTTATAATAAAGTAACATAAAGTAACAGCTGAGCTGGATAAGGGGAACGGAACGGCTACACGATGGTTCTTCTCGACTGTGCAAAGATGTGTGACAGGATGCTACACAGAGCTTGCATTAATTGGAGCAATAGGAGGTGACGTGAATAGGAGGAATGTTAAGGGTTAGGCACAGAGAATAGTTTATGGAGGAGCAGAGTTCATAAGGACTGTGATCAGCAATGTGCCACAAGGCTCAGTACTTATTAATATGTATATATTATATAAGTACTGATAATATGATATCTTGCATAGACTGATGCTATGAGCAAGAGTGACTGGCCAACAATTTAAATGTGACAAAGCGTAAATTAATAGAATTTGTGGGTGGAATGAGAATGAATTTCAGAAGTCATCGCAAGGGCGGCCAAAATAGTTCAGTTAATTGGTTATTGAAGAACGCACTACTGACAAGCAGAGACAAGGAGGCTATTAATCCTCTGATCTGATTACCCGGGTTTCTTGGGAAATTTTCGAGGTGGAGAGAATCCTAAAGCGGATGACCAACATAGTAGCAGATCTAGAATATTGTTTATGGGAATAGATTGAAGATTTGTTGGTTGCAGACGTTAGTTGATAGGCAGGGAAAAGTGTGTGTGTGTGGGGGGGGGGATAGGAGAGAGGGTATGGACATTTAAGTTGCTTAAAGCAGTGGTTCCCAAACTTTTTCGGTTCGCGGCACCCTTAGTGTATCAGGATTTTTCAACGGCGCGTAAAGTCAGAACATAGGCCTATAGGATAACAGTTGTAGTGCGCAATTGGTGCGGTTAGGTTGGTTAAGTTAAAAATATATATAATAAATAAATGAAACACGTATTTCAAATTCACAAACAATTTATGTAAAAAGTATTAAATAAATACACATTTTGAACAATAAAATCATTAAATAAATCGTAATTAGTGGGAGGTGAGCCTGTTGTTCACTGCACATCTTCTCAAATCTTGGAATCAGACTAGACACAGCACTCTCATTTCCTTTTCCACGTTGATTTTCGCACGATGCATCAGCACATCGATGGTCCGATTCTAAATCCACGTGGGCTAAGTGTCATTTCAGTGAAAATATTGGAATATTTCTGGCCCCCCAGTGCACAATTTGGGAACAACCGGCTTTAAGTTTTAAGGATTGGTACGGAGAAAATTTTTCAGTAACTTGACTTGCTTGCGGAGATCTATGTGTCATCCGTGGAAATTAAGGTGAGCGTGTGGTTAGTAAAAAGCGCGAGGACTAGATTTTTTTGGCTGGGATAGTGGCGAATGATTATCGAGTTTGCTCGAGTCGGTTGTGAGCGCTTTGTTGGTGAATGAGTTCAAGGCCAGGAATGAGTCATTGTTCGAATAATCATTAGTGAAATGTTAATGGACCTGCTGTGGCGAGTTTTAAGGACTCCTTGGAGGTGCCTTTGTAATAAGTTTGTGTTAATTCCAGATTGCATGCACCTTACTTAAATTAAGATACACCATGGGTTTATATACACCAAAGGAAGTTACGCATTTTTCTGTAATTAAGCAGATGTGATATATCAGCTATTAAATTTATAAATCACATTTATTACATTTTATAGTTTGCATCGTTGATTAAGTTCGGTAGCAACCATTGTTTCATTTGGTATGAAATTAAAAATATATTGCATGCCTCTTTGAATTAAACCTTTTTTAAACTAATGAATCCTGTATTCATTACTTTGTGTTCTTCTGGTGTGCACAGAGGAGCAGAAACATCAGCACAGAGCCCGTTTCATCTGTAAAATTGCGTGTGGTAGATTATCATTTACAATAAAGGGAATTCGTACTATATAATAAGTACAACATTTAGTTTTCTTAGATCGGACAATTCGCGCTGTCGATTTGCATTGTGTCTAATTTCTAATGTAACGACTTAAACATTAAGATTTTATAAGAATAGAACTGGAAAATGTCTTAATTACTGCTAACCTAGTTTTTAGGTTATCTAGTCTTCTTCAGCCGCTGCGGATTCGAACATCGATGAATTTCGCTAATTGCAATCGTGAAGCTTGAAAACTTGCATTATTTCTAGAGCAGGGTTTCCGGATTATATTATTAAAACATATAATTAATAAAAGTAGAAAAACATTTTCGGTTCCACTCACAGTATTAATATAAGTCTACAATCTTTCGTGGAGAGGGAGGAGCCACAAAATATAGCATATATTAATAAGTTTATTATTCGTGTATTAGAATGTTTCTATACTGCATTTTAATGATATGAGATAATGAAGACTATTTAGGAATTCAGTAAATAACAGAGTGGAAGAAAAATGCTTACAATATATAGCACATTGTTTATCTCAGATACCTTTTCCGAAGCCGTTTTCAAAATATAATCTAATTACGAATAAGGCAAACCCCATCTTCGTGAGCAATCTTCCGCCAGGCTGAACTGGACTTTATTATTAGGTATTTGAACAAGTGATTATGGATAAAGAAGGAATCTTTCTTTTAACGGCTGGTTGTCGTCGAAATATTTGAGTTGGGGGGGGGGGGTAGGATGTTCCAAAGAATGACAGATGGAATGAAAGGGGGGAGGATAAGTTAGTTTAATAAGTTTGAATCTGAATTGTTGATATACTGATCTACAGCTCTTCATGTTTTCACATATTTAGAGAAAAGTGATGAAAATGGTCAGTTAGGTGTATTAGTACCCATGAAAAAACGTATAGAAAAAGGATAAGACAGAAAGAGGGTGCTTATGAGAAATTGACTGGAGGGAGTTGAGAGACGGGGCATCATCTTTTAAGGGAACTATCACCTAAATAACATCAAGCATTCTTAGGAAGGTTTCAGTACATCACCCGCACGTGAGAACAGTAGTCTAAGGTTGGATATACAGTATTTAATGTAGCATTTGCACAAGTGAGACAGTTTGAGAAACTGTCTCACTTGTACAAATGCAAAAAAAAAAAAAAAAAAAAAAAAAGATAGGGAAAAGAATAGTAAATTATTCAATACTAAAAGTGATATATTTGAGCCTGGAAAAGGCTAGATATGTAAATCTGTGCATGAAAAGAAATCTGATCATGACTAGATATTCAAATATTGCTAAAAATAAATGAAGGGAAACCAGAGCTTTTTTTTTTTTTTAACTTATCTGAAAACTTATTTAGGTTGATGCAATTTAAGGTCTAGAGCATCTCACTATTCTTAGCGAAATCAGAAGAGAGAAAATAATTCACCCTGACACTCTGTGAATGACCCATTGGCAAAGGGCAGAAAACATAAGATAGTATCTTGGTAAGTGATAAATCCGATCGAATACTCTGGAATCAAGCTCCGTTTCTCTTAACCTTTGCATAGCTTGTATCCAAAGGTATGTGGAAGGTTTACTAGATCTTCTGTGGATTAGGATGTGTATTTAGAAGCCCGCCAGTATTAATTGATGGCTCTAAGTAGCAAAGTTAGCCCTTGATGACCCTTTCCACTGCTTTCGAGAAGTTGAGGTCAATGCAGTGAAAGGATGGTTTGATAGCTGACTTGTCTTTATTAAGACGTCCTAAATATCTTTCTTCCGTGCTGTTGGGTAGGTGAAAGCAGAGTATTTGAGCACATTGGGAGGGGGGGATAGGGGGAAAGAGAAATACTGTTCTGACCAGGAGACCTTTTATTAGTCAGACAACTTTATTTCTTTGTGTGTGCTCTCGATAAGACACAGGAATTATTGCAGTGAGCCTTTTTGGCGCGAGAGGCAATTTACCTCGATTGTCTCTACAATAATAGAAGACTATTATTATAATATATGACTGACACATCCTGACGCCAGGATGTCAGTCATATTCGCGATGTTAGTATTGCACCATGAGAATGCGGGTTGGAAGTATGGATGAGTTTTGCACCCAAGCCTCAGCGAGAGACTAAAGACTACATTCAACAATATACAGGAGGTATATTATATGTCGAAAACTGCTTTTGATTACACACACGTTGTCGGCTGTAGTGTAGACTAAGGTCACGCTACAGCCGGTAACTGAGTGGCTTTATTTAACTGAACTGCAGGCATTAATCTAAGTCTGAAAGTAATTATAACTGAGAATGAGGTTGTCCAACTGGACGAAGTACATCCAGTCCGCGATATGATTTGATTTCATTTGCGATGTATATTACACTCCCCCCCCCTACGATTAAAAGAGATATGGTGTCCGTTTTCTCGCTCAATTCAAGCCATTAATGAGATTTGTTTTCCACATCGGTTTCAAAACTGCTGAATCCGCTTAATCACGATATACACGTATAATGAAATAATTTTGTTTATTAGTTGTCTACTAGCAATACTAGTAATATTCAAGACTCGTACATAACCTGCAGACAGGGTGTCCACTTTTGTTCTCATATTCAAAAGAAAAGATTTAAATTCCTTGACTATTTGGAATGAGATAAGTGCAATAATAAATAATGCTGTACATTATTTATTATTGCACTTAATAAAAATTTAAATATATGATTTTTCTATTTGTTTAGCATTTCGATTACATTATTGAATCACGTAGTATAGACACTGCATTTCGGCTATCCATCCAGCGACTATAGCAATACGTAAAATTTGGCATCCCTGTGTTTAGGTTCTGAGCTGCCTTAAACCAGAATATCAAAAAGAATCTCAAATTTTATAGTGTCTTTGTTGTCAGCATATACAGATAGTGGAATGCTTACCGCTTAGTAAAAAGAAAGATCACACTGCTCTAAACCAGAATTTATTACAAACAACAATATAAAATGGAAGATTTACAATCACATTTCTTCACAAATATTCGAAAATTAAAAAGAATTAAATATGAATAAATATGAATTTCATGTTCCAAATATACACCTTCCTATAAAATAATTTGATTCAAAACCTTTGATAGTCATGGCAAACAAAGTTTAAATATGTAAGATAACTGTCGATTTTTTTTTCGAAATTGGTTATTCTTTAATTTACAAACTATATAAATAAATACAAGTGTAATAAGAGTAAAAAATGTCACAAGAACAGTACAAATTATAAAATCATATGGCCCTATTACAGTACAAACGAAAAGAAATTGGCTAAATTGCTCTAGTGTTCCATAAAATAAAAAATTGAGTTCGTTGGAAATAATAGAAACATCCAAAGATGAAACAATGGATACATCACCTCTCCTATGAAATTAGTGAAAAAATGAATTAAGGAATAAAACGAAACAATTAGTAATTTTAAAAATTAAATTTGATAATTAGTGAAAAATTGAAATTATATGGGGCCTTGGGTGAGGGAGAATGGATTTAAGGCTAAGTGGGGCGAACATGTCGCAGCACCTATTTCTTTGCTGAGGTAAAGTTGAAATTTTTAATCTAACCCCTTGAATTTTTTATACCCGAGATCTACTTGTTGATCTTTTTTTTTTTTTTTAATTTAAAAGAATAAATGCCGAAGGTCGTGAAAGACATCGACGTACGTATTCCAATATGCACAGTGCACTGCTGTAGTACGAGCGTGTGCTTCACTGGGAGAAGACAGTTTGTTTCAAATGTTGTATCAGAAAACAGGTCTAAGATATACCCAAAATATACCATCCCCCCCTCCCCAGACCACACTAAAGAGAACTGAATACTCCTGTAATTCGCTTACTTATTCATTGTGACCAAAGTATATAAGCATCATTAGAATTCATCCATATACTTTTCTTTATTAAATTTATTGAGTCCAGAATTTCCTCTGGATGTGGGCATTTTTATTTATTTTTTTGAAGAATTCGACGACAGTTATAATAAAGCTATTTTGCTTTTCCACCATTGAGACCATTTGATATATTAAAAATTACATAAATTGGTTGGGTAGGATGGAATTATGGTCGAAATAATTAAGCTATAGTGTAATTTGTGATGGTTCGAAAATTTAAGAAATGAAAAACCCAGTTTTATTTTAAGGGTAGGAAAACTTTCAATCCGATTCACCTTCAGTTGAAAAATCCTAATAAAGACATATATCACTATTTTTTTAAGAAAAAAAAAGTTGTCCTGTTCAATGATTTTAAGATGCCAATATTATGTCATAATCACGATTTCAGTGTTTTGTAAAATTCCATCATTGAAAGTTCTTAAGAATTGAGTTTTTATCATTTGCAAAAGACAGGCATGTATTCAGTGGAAGTTTAGATTTGATGACACGAAAGGACCTCTGGAGTATCTCCTCTTGAATTAGTAAAAGTCAAAAACTGAACCAACAAGAAATTCGATACAAAATAATGCAAAAAAGTTTACCCCTCCCCCACTACAAAATACTCTCCAGAATACACCGCTGCATCAAAAAACAGAAAAATGTTAACAAAAACAGAACTTCAAAAACTTTAAAATTTAAAAATAAAGATTTAATTTCTACATTAAAATAAATATTTGATATTTAATAAATAACGGATAAAATAAAAAAATAAATGTATATGAAATAGGAATCACATAACCGTATATTAAGAAAAAATATACTTGTGCAAACCTAAGTATGTCTAATTACATATACTGTAAATTAATAAACATCACAATTTAAACTCATTAGTTTTACAATGATTAATTTTAACTACAAAAAATATGGCTGCATGGTTTCTTATTAGTTATAAATAATGGTGGTGCATGAGTTGGTTCGTCGTGCTGAATAGACCAATGAAAATACATTGGCACATGACAATGGTATAAGTCTTTGCATGTAAACTGGGTGTAATGTTGATAGTAATGTTGCTCTGCATAGAAATTGGTCTATGCTAGACACCTGCAATTGCGGTTATCGAAATCAAGTGGACGCTTGACCATTTTAACTTTTCCTGCGTGTACAGCGCACTCAATCGGAAAAGAATCGCCGATGATATCTTTCTTTTCGAGTTTCTTCACAATATTTTCCCATAATGGAGATTTTTTAGCATATAAACGAAAATTTCCAACACAATAAAGACCACGCCTTGCACGAGATAAGGCAACACACATCCGATTATCTTCCACAAGAAAGCCAATATTTTCTTTCTTGTTGCTTCTTACGAAGGATATTAAAATGATTTCATTTTCTTCACCCTGGAAGCTGTCGACTGTTGTGGCATTTACTTCCTTCAGTTTATCATGTTTTTCCATGAGCTCCTTTATAACGGCAAGCTGTCCAGAATACGTGGTTAAAATACTAATCGTTGAACTCTGATTACCCATTTGTCGAAGATGAAGACAGAGATAGATAAGAAAATTTGCTTCGAAATAGTTACTATAACTTTCAGTATCTTTAACCTTATTATCATCTTCACCATGATTGAAGAAAAACACGTTCTCTTTCATTCCTTTGACGTCTGGATAGTTGTAGACGGAAGGACCATTTTCTAATACCGGATAAATTTCAGGCACTAACAAATCTGCTATTGACGGCCTCATTCTGTGCTGACAGGTGAGCGTCACATTAGGTCTTCCATTCTGAAATAACCTTTCAAACATCGATATCTCCAGATTGTAATTCTTAGCAAGATCGTATTCAGTAGGTTTTGGTCGGAGTTGCTTATGATCTCCAATTAAGATCAGTCGACTGACGCTGTCAGTCAAACAAGACAAAACATGCGCTTCTAATACTTCAGCTGCTTCCTCCACTATAACAGTAGAAGGTCGTAGTCGTTTTATCAATGAATGACGCTTAGCGGCCCCTGTAGTAGTCATTCCAATAATTTTGGCCTTTCGGAGAAAACAACAATTATATTCATCTTGTTCCATTTGCATTTCTTTTAATATTCGGGGTTGCATAAAGTGGTAATATTGTTCTTTCTTCTTCTCCAAATCGTATTTACATATCTCTATCATGTTATTCACCCACGCTCTGAATATTATCCACCGTTTTTCGAGTGCTGACTTTTTGTGTACGTCTGTTACGGTTTTATCTTCGTTGTTGACTTTAAGAAGCTTAGATATTAATATTTCATAAATTCTGGTATCAACCAGACACGATTCCAGATGTATTTTTTGTTTTCTATTTGTCAGTTCCTCATATCGAAGATATATTTTTTCCCGCTTCATAATTTCTTTTGCCTGTGAAAGCTGCGTTTCCCAAGTGTGTAACATTTCATACTTAAATAGATTTTTAGTAGTTAAGCATAACCAGCTTAATAATGCATTTTCCTCTTTATTCTCTTCTTGTTTTAATCGTGGCATTCTTGTTCTGTTCATTTCTGCCATTCGGTAGAGGGCCTTCCATATTTTAGAAGTGAACCGACCACTTAGAAGGGATTGTAATTTTTTGGATAATCTTCCCATATCTCTAATGAGTAGCCTAATTGTTTTTAAATGGCTGTATTCTGCTCCGGTGGGGAAAGCACCATTTGTTAATTTAACTGCAATCCGCAGAGATTGTTCATAGCGAAACATATCGTCTTCATAGATAGTTCTGTCTTGCTCATCGTCTTCTTCACTTTCTTCATTAAAAAAACGCATTTTCGCATGAAGTGCTTTCCACATACTTACTGCACGTTTTATGTGAGTGAGACGATGGGGTGCCAATACTACACTTTTACTCCTACTTCCAATTCTCACAATCCTAGTTGTTAAAGCCAGAATTCTCATTAAAAACTGGTCAAGTGCGTGGTTTGTATAGCAGACAACAAGAATAGGTTTGCTATTTTGTAATTCGTTTAGCAAAAACTCGACAATTTTACAGCCTATAAATGTCTTTCCTGTTCCTGGAGGACCTTGTATCAATGATAATTTACTTGTTAATGCTAATTCGAAAGCTTTTATTTGCTGAGAATCGTTCAAATCTGTTTTCAATACAGAAGATGCAGTTTGTTCCAGTAATTGCGGTTCGAAAACGATGTAATCTGCTAATGGAAAATTAGAAGAGTTCATTTCTTTAATCACCTGAAGAGTATACTTGTACGACTCAAAAAAGGCATTTGTCTCTATGAGGATGTAAGAAACATTTGACAAAAGATGACATTCATAATCTGGATTAATTCTAACCTGCAGTACGCATATAGTTTTATTTCTCACACTGCGATCCTCAATTATTGCAAAAATAGGTGTACGAAATTGGTCATGAGATAAACAGATAACATTTCCTTGTAGAAGATGCTTTGCGCAATTCCACTTGGGATGGTTTTTAACATTCATTTTCAAAAAACGAACTTTTCCGTAAATGGTAAATCTCGTCTCGGTAAGTAATTCTACATTTTTGTATAAATATCCCAATTTCATTCTAGAGCTGAGTGTCCCGACAGATGTCGCTTTTAATGCATATTCTTGCACGGTCTTTCGAAATCCTCTGATCAAATCCTCTCTGAAAAGACGGAATTGGACATCTAAATAATGTTCGATGCTTGTATAGTTTCCTCTGATGAGATTAGCTCTTACAAATGGCGATTCTGAACAGTGGATATCAGATTTCACCGGCAACACAGAAAGCAATCGAAAATTGTCTGGTGGTTGATCGCTATCTTTATTTGGAACCGTCCATTTACTTTGTATTTGAGGAAGGAACTCTCCAATTTCAACTGCAAGATTCTTTATTTGTCTTTTGATATGATCGTGTCGTTTGCATTCGTTGAATTTATTTACACACCTGGAAATAACTTCCAATACATCACTCACTTTTTTCTTTGAGATGGCCGGAAGTCCTCTGAAAATTTCGGTTAAAACACTTAAACTGTTTTCGACATCAATTGGTATCTCCTCCATGTTTTCTGAAAAAGTTATCGAGTTGATATAATCTGGAAATGTTACATCCATAAATTTATCAGAAGATACCAATGTAATGAGCACTGGTATGATGATTTTTTGATTTCGAGATTCGCATGCTTTTAAGAAGATCTGAAGAAATAATCCGAAGTATTCCTGTGATTTTTCATTTTTTACCTCTAAAAGTGTCATACTGGTCAAAAGTTCTTTTACTATCGGTGAAGAATTTTTATGGAAAAGAGTCCGTAGTTTTTCTGTGTCGCTCTGTTCTTTGGAGCACGCATGTTTTCTTAACGCATTTGGTTTGGGAGATGATACGCTTGATTTCAATGGCAACAACTGTTTCGCTGTTTTCTGATCAATATTATCGTTTGGAATGCGATTTAAACATACAGTTTGGATAGATGGCTTTTTTACTTCAACAATGGCTGATAATTTATTTCCATTACTGCTATCATCTAGCGCAAGAGCAGATGTTGCATTTATTAGATTTTCCATTCCTTGACTGTGGTGGTTATTTTTTTTCTCCTGATTCTTTATAGAAGAAATTTCATTCTGGAAGGGGTAAAAGAATAACAAAAATTAAATTCAAATGGCCAATTTATTATTAATTTTATACTTTTTTAAAATAAAATCAGCTGTTCAACAGGTAAGTCAATACCAAAGTAATGTCTTGTAAGAAATTATGACGCTTGGACAAAAAGAACCAAAATACATATAACTGGATAAGCATATTGACAATGCGATGGTTAGAAAATGATACAGGCAACCCTCATAAGACTGTAGTTAGATTTCTATAAAATCTCGTGTAGTGTGAAACCGTTCATGCAATCAACTGATGTGTTGGAACGTTACACGGTCTATTGATGCATTAAAATCTAGTGCAGTTCTCTTTTTTTTTTTCAAATAAACGTTCTTTAGGGCACTTCCTCCCTCCCCGTTAAAGACCTGTCTCATTGGGGTTAAACTTTGTGTGTGTGTATGCTCCTTATTTTATTTTATTTTGAAATTTGAAGTTCAGCAATGCATACCAGCAAAAATTTATAAAAGATCAAATAAAAACCAAAATGGCCTTACAAAAAGCGTTAAAAGAAACGTTACGAACTGTACGCTTCGAAGTCACATTTTTAATAGTCTCACACAACTAGAAATTCAACCTAACGCGAGGATTTCCAAAACAAAATAGGAATTTCCCACTCCCTCTTTTTTCAACAAAAAACAGGAATTCACAACAAAGAATGGAAATGTTGAAAAAATGACATTCAACACATGATATGTTCACAAAAGTATTTGACGGCTAGTGTTGTGGTGTAAAAAAAAAAGTTTCAATTACATTTCTACTACCGAGTGGGACTACGTTTGGCCTGAATGACAGCAAGTAATCATTGGGGCATGCTTTCAACCAATTTCTGATACGTCGCAACAGGAATATTCTTCCATTCCTCGCGCAAAGCTACTTCTTTGTTGACTACGGCCGATGTTGTCTGGAGCGAATTGGGTGTTGCTAATTCTCCCCGAAGATAATCGATGGCGTTGAGATCTGCACTTTGAACCGGCATTCCAACACTTCGATATTTTTTGTGGAAACCAATGTCGGACATGCAGTGCGGCATGGAGCATTGTCGTGCTCCATGCAAAAGTCACTGTCGGAACCGTTCCCGGGTTAATCTCCAGATCGCTATCATGGCTTAAAACATTTGGAAGCGTGGTTTCGTCGCTCAATAGAACCCTTTTTTAATTATGTATGATTCAGGAACGGTGTGAAAGACAGCAGTCCAAGCGTCGTCTGGCGTCGAGGGGGGGGGGGGGGGGGGCTTGTTCTCAGCAGCTTAACCTAAGATATGCAAACTCTCTGCGGGCAGATGTCCCTGCAACATTTTCTAGGTTGACTGCGAGATCCGCCGCTGATGACGTGCATTCTCGAGCATTCTGAGACAGAGCTCGTCGATTTAAGTTAGTGAGTGTCGGTTGCCTCCCAGGGGGTTTTCCTGCTATGATACCACCGTTAACGTTCCATCGATGAATGACATAAGCAACGGAGGAGTTCGGTATAACTGAGACAGGTGGCAATGTTACGGACAGAAAGACCACTGATGTGACACCCAACTACCATTCCACGTTGAAAGTGTTTGCACTCTACATCGAGTACGGTGCAAAACATTCCACCTTTTATTACCATACTTACGCAAACGCTCCCTGAATATTTGCATGTGGTAGGATCCGATATCTGCATAACACATAAGGTGTCAAAATGTTTTTGTCAAATAGTGTAATATACCCCCCCCCACACACACACACACAAATACCGGGTCGTGTGAGGTTTGCCACCATTCTCTGTGTTAGAGCGAAATCATGTAAAAGTACCATGTTATACGGGGAGTTGTTGCTGCTACTCTTAATTACTGGAATTTTATCTAACTATCATGACGATTTCTCTTTCTTGCTTATATCCGAAGATATAAGCAAGAAAAAAAGGCAAGCATTCTCGAATGCATTTTCATGTATGAGGCTACTTTTTTGTCACTGGAATACTGCTATCGACTTTTTAACTGTTTGTAATTTTTTTTTAATTAGCTTCGTGATTTAACGTGTAAGAAAAAATTGACATTTTATCATGTATAGAGTATCATAGTAATAATTTAAAACTGTAGAAGTGTAGTTCAAGCAAATTAGTAAATTAATTTGTGCTTTGAATCACTTCTTGACTCGGTCGATTCAAGCTGTCTTTTTTCCTTATGGAAATAACCTTTCGGCAGTCTGTGGCGAATAAATAACAATAAGATTATTAAGTTCATATAATAATGAACAACGCTAACTTTACTCTCAAAACGACATCTTTTCGGAGGATAAACTCTGCAAAGTTGCTAGCCAATGCAGTCATTCTTATCCTGTACTTGTCAGATTTTATGCAACATTCAATCGAAGGTTTTCAGTTAAATGTTACTGATTCTTGTCAAGAGCTCATTCTGCCTCATACCAAATATTCGATGACCGAGCATGGAAATGAAGATTAGTTTCCATATCTTAGAACCATTCTCGATTTGTTTCATAATATTGCACAATGTCCTGCTGGTAGTAATCGTGTTTGGACAAACTGAGTATAAGGAGATTCATTGGGTTGGCAATAGTGTGCACGTAGGTTCTATCAATTTAATGTTGCTCCACCAGTATCGGGGGGGGGGGGGGGGAGTGCTAAGAAATTCCCACTTGTTTAAAAGTTGCCACCTAGCACGATATGGTGGTTTTTGACAGCTCAATGCCGTCAACGTTGAGTGGGCAAGAGAGTGGGAGTATCAGCTCAGTGTTGCAAAATGCATGGTTTTCAATTTTCGTAAGCAAGAGTGGGATCACAAATTAATTGGGAGTAGAGAAGGCAAAAGATCTGAGACTGGTGGTGGATAGGGATGTGACGCTTAGGGAGTCATAATGCACAAGCTGTGAAATGACAATAATGTGAAGGACCTTGACATGCATAAATATTGAGACAATAGTTCCATTATATAAGGCCTTCATCAGGCCTCATAAGAATTATTATGCGCAGATTTATTTAGAAACCTAGTTTTCATGAGGATATATTAGAAAAAGTCCAGAGAAGATTGATGAACGTGATATCTGGTTTTTGGAGGATGGGATATGAAGACAGAATTGAGGACATTCAGTTTGTATAGACCCATGAAATAGCGGGAGAAGAGGTGATATGATCGAGCATAGAAGTTTACATAAGGGTTGTTACCAGATTAATGTTGAATAAATTTTTCATAGAAGGGAGACAGGGTAGAATAACAGGTCATCCCTGGAAACTCTATACGGCGGATGCGAGCAAGGGAGTAAGGAGCAGGTTCTTTGCATGGAGAGTGGAATGCATTAATCGAGAGCGTGTGATGAATGACGTGTTGAATGATTTTAAAACAGTTTGATAAGCTTCGTGTGTGACAATATGGACCTCCTGGAATGAATCTTGATTCTATGGAGGTGTCGTGTTAATAATAATAATAAAATAAGGAATCATTTGGCCTACCAAAAAAAAAAACTGAGTGAAGATGGTTTAAAATTCACTAATTTTACTTATTTCAAAAAAAATATTTTTTTGAAATAAAATAAACAAAATTCACATTTGACGTCCGTAGACGCTGTACAGTCACTCCCGTACTTAACCCGGTTTTGGGAGTGAAGTCCTCTGCTAGAAGAAGTCTAGCAGAGGACTTCACTCCACGCTGAGTTAGGACAATCACAAACATCCATGCTCATGGCAGGATTCGAATCCGCAGCCTCTTGGCTGGAGAGCGGATACGCTAACCACTCGCCAACCAGGCCAGCTGTGAAATAAATGCTACCATATATGGCAGCATTAATCCAACCAATGGACCAAGATGCGATTCGAAATACAGATGAAAATTGTTTCGTTAACAGAGAAAGATGCGGTTTGACATTTCTCAAAAAACTATTTTGGATCCCATCAAAAAAATAAATAAAAATAAAAATGCTGATATGGAGAACGACTTGAAAACAGCGTTCTCCCATTCAGAAGTTATTTTTGCAATAAAATAGATGAGAAAAGAGTACCTCGTGTGGTTTAGTGTGGCAGAATTAGACTGAATGAAATTAAGTGACAACGAACTTATACAACATGTAACGAACGAGGAGAAAGCTAATCCTTAAATGAAAGTACGTCCAGAGAAAGTTGATTTGGTGCTAAGAAAATCAGGTACAGTGTTGCTCTTAACACCGTGCTTCGAAACGTCGTGTTAGATTAAGGAGAGCCAATCAAGCGATCACATAAGATCTTTACCTTAATTTTAAGGTCTCGTTTTTATTAATTAAAAGTGTACAATCACGTGTATAATTGTGCCTGTACTATTATTGTACTAAATACGCACTTGTGTATCGTTCGTAAATCAGAATTCATGAGTTATTACGTGAGACCTCGATAGACCCAAGATCCCATTGCGGGAGGGCACTATACCATGATCAATCTACACATTACATTTCCCACTTATAGTATTTGACTATTAATTGCATGTGTTTTTCAGTCAATTTGCCTGTATGAAAACGGTCTCCATAAAAAGTCGATCTAAAGCTCTCTCATCATGACAAGATCGAACTGCAGCCTTTTCCAATCAGACATGTCCATCGTCCTTCCGACTGCGCTACGGAGGCACTTAATTATATATTCATTTTGCTTATTAATCGGGAATCTGCTGTACTTGAAATCTCTGACATTTGGAAAATTCTTCGCCATAATCTTGTTTCGTCCGAATTTACCGAACTTTCCAAATTCGTGATTTATATTTTTCTTTATTTTACCACCACTTTCAATGGAAATAATTCATAGTTATTGCCATTCTGGTGCGTAGTCGCTATCATGATAGTAGTTGTCATGTAAGACACAGTAATTTATTAAGTGAAATCTCCAAGGAGTCACGGCAGGGCACTCTATTCCGATATACACAAATCACCATCTCCCCCTACTTAATCCTCATACTACCACCAAAACGACATTATTATCATCAACACACAACTCCATCTACTGCCACAAACTGTATTTTTTTTTTGTCCGTAAATTACTTGTGTTCTTTTGGCCGATTTGTCTGTATGCAGGATCAAAAACTAATTTCTTGGTGAAAAAATCCTGCTATCTCCGTATGAGATAGGCTAGCTCACCTTCAGCTGAAAAAAAGTCCATATAAATATTTTTTTCACAACGACGAGAATCAAACTCATATCCTTCCCGATCGAAGGGCACAATGTCCCATTGTTCTTCCAGGTGCGATATGGAAGCGCTTATTTTACCGAGATAAATCTTTCATTTCTTTTTCTACTTCTAGGACAATAATATGATGTCCCAGATGAGTGTTGCTCTGCACACGCCACGGAAATTTCTATTAACATTTCGATTCAATTAATTGCAGATGCTATCGAGAGGAGTATTCTTCCATATAGTTAGGGAATCTGAACTAAACAGAATTGCGAATGTCCAGTTAGATATTAAAATAACCTTTCCCGTGAACGGTTGTAAACCTATCTTATATTAGTACCGTGAATAGGGTAATGATTAAATTAGCTATAAACATCTACTCTACAGACCAGACGAAGTCTTTTTTTGAATGAAAAGATATTCAAAGACATTCACAAACAGTAGGGTGTAGAAGCAAAGTCACTGTAGGTTTTTCACTAATTCAATCCGCCAAGGATTGCAAATCACTTTAAAATTATAATAAATTAAATGTTATTTGTGGAAGGATTAAAATTATGTATAATTTGAGTCATCCTAGCAATATTTCATTCACCCTCCCTACAAAAACTAAATTCTGGATTGTCAAAAACTTCACATTATGTTAAATGAAGTTATTGCTCTTTTCATGAGAAAATGCGTACTACCTTGAGCACTTGATTACAGTAGCTACCGCTCTGCAATTTTTAATAGTAATATCACACATGAAAGGTGTTGGAAATAGGTGAGTCACTTGTTAGAACAGCTGAGAATTGTTACAGTATTCAGTGCTCTATTTCCGCTAAGCAGCTACCAAATGTTTCCTTTTGAATACTGCATAATTTAAAAAAAAATAATAAAAAAAAAAAACTTAATACAATAATCACTTTATAGTTTAATATAGGTTAGAGATTTCAAACTTTTATAACTATAGTACTTTCATCGTACTAGAATAATTAAGTTTACCGAATGTTATGTCTGAATAATTTATTTGCCACATTCCCAAATGAGAACGTTTACTTAAACTGCGTGACGTCAGTCTTAAAAATAAGACACTGTATATACATTGACTACCCTCCTTTCCCCTGCAAAGTAGTTGACAAACAATACACTTCACGGCTGACTGATAAAGGGGATTAAACCAAATCGACAATGAACTTGTCTAAAACCCTTTCCCTTCCCATTTGGTGTCACGAATTAGAAGAGTCCATTTCAATAGATGATAAAGTCAGATTAACCCCCCCCTCCCCCAAGTGACACCTTGATTCCTATCCTCAAAATGACATTTAACAAAAAAAAAAAAAAGCATCTGTTCTTAACTCTTCTGTTGCCTAGCTGACAGCATGAAAATATCCATTTTTATGCCGTTGTATTAGCCTTCTTTCCCGTGTTAAACATATGCGCCAAAGAATAAGGGGTATCATACAAAACATTTTTTCTTTCCTTATATAGCAATATTGGTGTGATCTCTTAATTTTTATTGGAAGAGATCTGCATAGCGACGGTGGGGGGGGGGGGATATGAACACGTCACTGAGATGGTTTGGAATCAACATTTTAATTATAAAGCATTCAGAAGTATCTTACGAATCATTTTTAATATTTTAGTATGCAAAAAATTATGCTCTCCTTTTTAACAACAATATTTTTAAGAAATTTAACTACTTGTCACGCATTTGGCAAACAGTAAAATGCATTAGAAAGAAAATATCATTAATTTAATAAGGTTTGAAGAAAGATAAAGGAAAACATCATTATCCGTATATGATTAATAATTTAAAAACCCAAAACATTTCGCTTTTGAATTATTAACATAATAAATTATTTACCATAGGCGTCATTTCTTACCTGTTACAATCTACAACGCAATCCAAAAGCAACATGAACAAGACTTAATTCTAGTGGGCTTTTTTTACGATACATCAATTAAATCGAACGGCGCCATGCACAATACCCAGCGCCCTCTAGTAAATTTTTATTGCTAAACAAAAGCATGCCGTCCTCTGCCACTCCCTCTGGTCGAAAAAAAAAAAGTGAAAGTAACAAAAGCACAAGATCATGGATCTACTAAGAAAGAGAGAAAAAAAAACATGCCGCATTTATTGTTTACATCTATAGATTACAAGTAATCGAAAGGGAACTACTGACAGCTTGGTAATATTGGGATTCTTGGATCTTTCTATAATCTGTTGTGTTTTAGAAGAGAAATTACCATATTTAGTTCTGATTAAAGCAGTGAATTCAAATATAGTTCCAAAAATAAAAAGTAGGGAAATGAAGTAAAGCAAAAGCTTTTTAACTTCTCAGTAATGTGTATCTATTTTCAATCAAATCTCTGTCAAAGCCAGCCACGATTGAGATACAGGATTTATTGGAATGGCATTTTTCCAATCATCAGCCATTTTCTGTCCACTACCGGACGAAACCCTTCCCCAGTCCTATCTTGCGTTTTTCTATGCCACTGAGTTAGCCAACCCTTTAATCTCATCATCCTGCCGTCCCTTTAATCTCCCTATTAGCTTTCTTCCCATTTTCGGATGCCATTCAGTTTTATCATCTGAGTAGATTTTTGAGTGTTACTTTTCAAATACCCATTGCCATTTGAAATGTGGTCATTGCTATGTTATTTCAATAGATAGCCAGTTCCTTTGGTTTTTCAATTTTACATTGATTATTCATATTTCAAATATCTCAATTATTTAGACGGAAATATCCCTTTTTTAGAATGCTGGTTTTCCTCTTAGTTCGTATATTCGTTATAATTATTGCTTGGATTACAGATACTATCCTGGCCATTTGATGATAACAATATTCAAATTAATGTTGATCTAATTAGTGAACTCTGACTTCCTAGTGCATGGCTGTCATGTTCAGACTTCATCTACCACGCCATAATATTCATAATTAGCCTACTGAGTCATATTTGCCAAATATTGAACTCGTGATCATTTATTTCTAATTTGTTTTATTTTATTGCCAATCTATGATCTCGTTGTGATTTAACAAAAACCGTGCCAACGAAACAATATTTTTGATGAGAAAGAAAAAAAAAATTGAAAATGGCCGTTTTCTTGACTTTTTAAAAACTAACATCAGTACCAAGCAATTTCATCTTCCGGGGTTGTCCCTCGATGAGGCACTGACTCCCTTGAGATGCGTATATACAGTTGACACCCAAAACTGAAGTTTATAAGACACCACATTATTTGACCGTAACAGATTATTGAGTTTAAGAGGAAAATGGAATGAAAATAAACTTACTTTAAATTTCCTTAAGTGGATACAGTAGCAACTGGTGACAAAAACTCTACTAAATTATACTCAGCTTGAAAATGATATTTCAAACTCCTCTTGGAAACATTACTTTTCTTTCGTTCATAATCTAAGTTTCGAAAACACAACAGCATATTGTGAGTTTGCTCCACATTTCAGCCAAATAAATATCTTATTTATTTTGTTCGTTTGGTGTTGTGAATTATAATTGCAAAACCTGAAATTACCGATATTGAATTAGATTAATATCTGTACTTTAATTGCATTTTTATGCGACGTAAAAGAATACTATGATCAATTAACATTAATTATACAGTAATAGTATTAGTAATATTGACAAAAGGTCTGAAAGAAGAAGCAAAAATTCAAGGTGATTTCTTTATAACAAAGGTTCGGACTCTTTCTATGAAATCCAATTTAATTTTGAATTTTTTCATACAGTATATTAATAGTTTTAGAAAGCATTATCCCTGTAACTGCTGTTATTATACCTCAGACATAAAGGAGACATTAAAGTCGCATGCATGCAGATTAACAAGGCAAATAGTTTGGGTCATTTGCCTCTAGGCAATTCGTGTACGTTTGCACCTTGCCGCTGTGGGACGATTGTCGCATACTAGCAGCGAATGTTTTCTTTAGTCACAAAGGGAGATCAGACAAAGCTATTTTTCGTAGAATTAGCACTAGCTGTTAAAAGAGCTCTGGACTGGAGGATGCCAACAAAGTACGTCTGTTTTGCTTTGACCTGATTAACATGAATTAGGTTTTACAACTTCAAGACGCTGCTGTAACCTCTTTATTTGAAGTGTAGAAACAAGTTCCATTCAATCGAGTGCTGCTTCACATTCCATACTCATGATATTGTTGTTGTTGTCTTGTCTTTTGAAGGGTCTTAGATATTTCCATGTGTTCCTTGAACTGCTTTGGCTATGTCGATGATTTTGTTCATATAGAACTGTTCTTCAAGATTAGGGTCTATTGCTTGCAAGGCTGCTGTAATTGCTGGATAGGTACAAATGTGAGAGGGTGTCAGTTCAATATTAGGACAATTATTGCAGTTTCTATATGTTCTCGTATCATCCCTATTGATCTTCACATACTCATGATGATAGCCTGATTATAGGTTATCCTTACAATTAGGCTAAGGGTTAAAAAACAAGTCTTCCATCGGCACCGAGGATTGTCTAACGCTCAAATGATTTTCATAAACTTCTTTGGCAAGGTTGCGTCCAATGCATTCGAGAGGACGATGGAACATATATCCTACTGTTGGAAAAGACCGACATTTCAATCATATTTGGGATGAGAGGATCGTTTAGGTTGCATCCGCAGACAAACTTGGCTGGAGGACACGCTCAATTAACAGATAGCATATTGGCCTTATAGTCGTAGTTGTTTAGCTGTAATTAGAATTAGTATACCAAATCTTTACCAGAGATTCGAATAGTTTATTTGACGCGGAGATCCTCTTCATTCTGCACGCCCCAGGGCAACGAATGAAAAATATAGAAAAATAAAATAAATGCAACCTACAAAATTAAAACAAATGAAAACTGAAAACAGTACGACTAAATAGCAACAAACAGCAATTAGTTTCATTTATTATTAGACCATTTTTCTTGTTTGGCGCTTGCAGAAGCGCCAAACAAGAAAAATACGAACAGATTCCTTCTTCCCAAACTTTTGCCTATACAAGACCAGATGTACAATATATTCTGAAACTTCTCTTGTGCATGCGGGCGGTTGTTAGGATTGGTATACAAGGTTCATTTCAAACGCTCTGTATACCTCGCATAAGTGGCCAGTGGAATAATGTAATAGTTTCCATCTTCGTGTCAGTTGCAAGCCTGACGCGGTGTGTTCGTTTCCTATTTCACTTTTGACGCCGTGTGTTCGTTTCCTATTTCACTTTTCGTTGCACGAAATAAGACTTCAAAAGAATCTGACTCTGTTCAGATATCGCACTTGTGAAAACGTGAGGCTACGTCTTTCAGGAGTATTTGATCTTATGAAAAAGTACGAATGGCAATTGTTTCCTCGTCTCTGACCGATTCCTTCAGAATCCGATCTGTTTCTGAAGTTGAAGAACTATTCTATTCCGTGGAAGACATATTTACAAGATTTCTGTTTGTGTTGACCGACTTGTCAAATGCATCAACAAAAAAAAGTTTGCTGATAGAAATGGATATTATATTGAAAGTCTTTAAATGTATTCTGTTAAATAAATGTTTGATTTAATTAACAGGAGTACAGTGTGCAGCCCTACTGAACTGGCTAATATAAATGCCATTTTTAATGAGGATATTAGACATTCGTAGAGTTAAATAAGAAAAATTTCGATTTTTACCAGAGTTTACGAGAATAAACCTTCCGCATAGACGTTGCCTTAGCTTATTATTATTATTATTATTATTATTACGGGCAACTCCAGGGAGTCATTAGACTCATCGAGGGAGGCCCCAAATCATTTTCATCACAACTATTCGACATTCATACAGTATCTATCATACCTCGCCTTAAACTCATTCACTGTCACAGCATCCACCACAGACTCAGGGAGCGCATTCCACTCATTCACTACTCTAAAAGTAAAGAACCCAGCTCTAACACCTTTACTAACCACACTTTTGCCCAGTTTCCATGGATGTCCCCTAGTCCTCCCACAACCAGCCCTGTTCTCAAAAATATCTTCTGAATTAATTTTATAGAAACCCTTCAGTAATTTGAATGTCTCAATCATATCTCCCCTCCTCCGCCTATCAACCAATTTTTGCAACCCACAAATCCTCAACCTGTTCTCATACGGTTCATTCCACAGACCTGCTATCATCTTGGTCACTCGCCTCTGGATCCTCTCCACCTCCTCCCCATCAAGAAGAAACCTAGGTGACCAAATCTGAGCACAGTAGTCGAGATGAGGTCTTATCAAGGCTCGATACAGAGGAACAATAACCTGCTTGTCTCTGCTTGTCAACGTATTCTTCAGCAACCAAGTGATTTGATGAGCTGATTTGGCCACTTTTGCAATGTGTCCCCTAAATTTCAATTCCTTATCCACCAACACTCCTAAATCTCGTGCCTCATCAATTTCCTGGAGCACGGTTCCACCAATGCAGTAAACTGCCTCCCATCTTTTCACCCCAAAATGCATAACCTTACATTTTGCCACATTAAATTGACATCCATTCTCCCTAGCCCAGACCTCCAATCTATCCAAATCATCCTGCAAAATTTTGACGTCATCTGCATTCACTATTGCCCTACCCAACTTCGCATCATCCGCAAACAAATGAACTGTTCCTCTCAGATCCTTTCCTATATCATTTATGAACAAATTAAACAGCAGTGGTCCAAGAACAGATCCTTGTGGTACACCACTAGTCACAGGCCGTCTAGTGGACTCTACTCCTGAGTAAACCACTCTCTGATATCTCTCCGTCAACCACCCTCCTATCCATCTCACCAACCCTATGTCCATTCCCATATGCTGCAATTTACTGATTAGAATTCCATGTGGTATCCTGTCAAAGGCCTTAGCAAGGTCCAGCAGAATCACTGTAAACCCATTACCCTTATCCAGTTCAGCCGTCACTGTGTTATAATACGTGAGCAAGTTACTGAGGCATGACCTACCCTTCACAAAACCATGCTGTCCCCGATACAGTATCCCATTTTCTTCTATCCAATCTTGTATTTTCCTCTTGACTATTTTCTCTAAGACCTTGATAATGATTCCTGTTATGCTGATTGGCCGGTAATTTTCAACAGCAGCCTTGGAACCACCTTTGTGCAGTGGAACTATTTTCCCCTCTTTCCACCCCCTTGGGACTGACCCAGTCCTGAGGCTCAAATTAAACATAATGGTCAAGGGCACTGACAATTCTTTGGCCGCTTCACGTACGACACGAGCTGGTATACCATCCAATCCCACAGATGTATTGACATTGAGGTTCTGTAATAGACTAGTTACCTCTACCTCATTCATCACAATTCCAGTATAAGCTGTTGGTTCCTCCATTTCCGCAAAGCCACCACCTGGATGATATACTCTTGCAAAGTGCTCGCTCAGTAATTCTACAACATCGACTGATTCAGTTACCTCCCTACCCTCAGCATTTTTTAAGATCATTCTACCATGAGCATTTTTCCTTTTACTTGCAACATATTGAAAAAACTGTTTGGGATTCTCTTTAGCCTGCATGGCCAATTTCCTTTCGTAATCTGCTTTTGCTTTTCTTACCACCCTTGTTACCATCCTGGCCTGAGCTTTATACTGTTCATGCACCTGATGGTCACCCTTCTCCTTAAATTCCCTCCACAATTGTTTCTTTTTTTGCAGCTCAAGCTTAATAGTGTTATTCATCCATTTAACCCCTACCTGATTTATTATTCGGACTCTTGGTATACAGTCAACCATTGCCTCCTGCAAACAGTTCTTAACCACCTCCCATGCACCATCAACATCCAGCCCTTGCAGTTTTACATGCCATGGCATTGAGCCAAGCACACACCTAAGCTTGTCATACTTACCAGCCCGGTAATTCCACATATACCCTGTCTTAATTGTAAATTCGACTCCTTTAGCCACCTCCCAAGTCATGACCTTATGGTCACTCTCACCAATTGGTGGCAACATGGTCATGTTCGTTACAGCTACATTCTCAGTTGCAATTACTAGGTCCAGCACTCTCTGCCCCCTGGTATTTTCCAATACATGTTGCCGTAGATAGTTGTCTCTTAATAACTGCATAAAATCCAATTCCTTCCTCCCATGTGCCCTCTCCTCTTTCCAGTCAATGTTACCATAATTGAAATCACCCATAATAATTACCCTCCTTCCATTCATTTCTTCTATTTGCTTATGCATACTATTCCCACCATCCACTCCATCACCCGGTCTATAGCAGAACCCAATTGTATATTTTGTTCTGCTAGATTGTATCTCACACCAAACAGCCTCAAATGTGCTTTTTTCCCCATCCTGCAGTTCAACTTCTATACTCCTTGGCTGAAGCTCATCAGCTATCATCAATAACACTCCTCCCCCCTTTTTATTCACCCTGTCACTCCTGAACACGCTATACCCATCGCATTCAATCCCACTAGCTTTATCATCTTCTGTCAGCCATGTTTCACTAATACCGACAACCTGTGGCCTGGAAGCGCCAACCATGGCCAAAAACTCTTCCTTCTTGTTCCTAATACTCCTGGCATTAGTGTACATGAATCGCAGAAGCCCATTTGTCCCATCCCTACTTTGATTCCTTATACTAATTATCCCATTCTGATTTGTTGTCCGTCGTACTCGCCCGGGCGTAATATACTCATTCATACACTTAACTGCCCCCCCTAAAGTCTGCATATCTACTCCCCCCCCTCTTAATAAATCTAGTTTCCCTGAGTCTGTACATCCACTTCCACATCATTCATCAACACTCTTTCAAGTCTCCGTACACCAACTCCATTCAAATGTAACCCATCCATCTTATATAAGTCCTTTCGCCCATCAAACTCATTCCACACATCCACAAATTCCACACCACTCTCCATGCATAACCCACGCATAAAGTCATTGGCAATTATGGCCCTCCTTCTAAACACTTCGCTGTCATACCGCGGTAAGATACTCACCATCCTAACTCTCTCACTCTTCTCTTTTGCTACCTCAAACAACTCCCTCACATCCTCTATCATTTCCATTTTGTCCTCTTTCAAATCATTCGTTCCTGCCACTATTATCATCTCTTTCACCCTCTGTTTTTGCAGTCGAATAGATTCGCTGACGTCCTTTATGTTCGCACCCGGCTGGTACGACTTCGTTAAACTCTCAATTATTACGCCTCTTAATAGCGAATCCCCATACAGCACTCGCTCCTTCATTTTATTGACGTTTACGTACATTCTATTTTTTGCCGTCACAGACTTCCGCCGGTTATTTGTCGGTACGTTCAACACACATTTTTGCATACGCTCCAGTTGTCGTTTGGCTCTGTGTATCGCGCCATGTAAACGGGCAATTTCGCTACTCGCATTTATCTCACCATTTTCATTATCGATCAAATCATCCATTCCTTCGGTGTTTCTACCTTCATTTACACTTTCAGCGACGCTCTCACACATATCTGGCACTACCACGCAATTCTCTAGTACACCGCCATTTTCTACATTCTGACTACCGTTAACGATATCAGTCTCGATACACGAAACACGCTTGAAGTCTTCATTCTCTTTACACTTTCTACACATATTAACTCCACTATCACTTTCTAACCAGACTCCTACCGCTCTTCGCAAGGCATACATCTCACAGACAGCACATTGCATAAATTCTTTTACATCAAAACTCTTAAGCAAGCATGGCGACCTGGCCGCCATTTTTTTTTTTATCGGTGCCATGTGTACGCTATCTTTTCTTAAAAATAATAATTAAAATAACAGAAAACACGCAAAAGTTGCACAGACACACCAAGAATCAAAAAGCAAACAATACTACTTAAAATTCTGGTAAAATATCTAATGTTAACACAAAATAATACTGATCTTTCCAGGAGCTCTCGACAAGCCGACGATCTAATCCGTGCGACACCAAGCGACCTCCTACTTATCCTACTTAAAACACAACAAATTCTACCCAACAGTTTGTACATCATCTGTCGTTAGTGCATTGATTAGGTTTTCTGTGGCCTGACAGCTGCTTCCAATTGTTTATCACCAGGAACTTAGAAAAAACCTAAGAGGGTAAAATCTCCTCCTATTTTTACCAGAGCAATCCGATGTTAGAGTTATATTTTTCATAAATGAACTCTTGGTAGGTGCGTAAGTGTAATACCAAAAGGCTTGTTTGGCAAGGTGGATAATATTTAACGATATTAAACACCCGTCATGTTTTGTTTTTTTTTCATTAGTCATTTGCCATTGGGCATAATCAGTGCTTTGAAATAGGGACTGAAAAAAAAATTTTTTTTTGTACATTGTTTTATAAGTCATTTGGAGGATGATCGTCGTTTTTTTTTTTTTTTTTGCTTACCTTCTCTCTGGATAACTTATTACGTTTCGATGGTGTTTAAAAAGATGCAGTGGTAGTAGTAATGATTCAGTGAAAGAAAAAACAATGAGGACAAAAACTAATAACATATAATGCCTAGAAATTTTAAACAAGGAGGGGAAAATTCTAAAAACTTACAACATAACGGATACTCAAAATTTCAGTTCTACGTTTCATGGCGTTAATACCAAAGCAGTTTAGGGTAAACTTCTACATGCTATTATCTTTCGGAAATAGATTGTTAGCACAGACGTTACTTTGTTAGGTGAAAAAGCTGTGTGTGTGTGTGTTCTCCGAGCTGGATGTCAACCGATCTTCCTGTTTGTCTACAGCATAAGTTGCCAAACTTCGGGCCACCGCCCACTTTGCAAGACATGAATTTTGTAACGCCCCCCCCCCATTATAACAGTTTGATTAAAACCATATTTCAAATATTGGAGACTGAATAAAACCATATTTCAGATACTCAATACTGTACTGTCGATATTTCTTCTTATATTCAGACATAATGAAGTAATCAAATTTGCAAAAATATTCACAAAATAAAAGATTTAATTTACACTTTGTATGACTCCACTTATCTATCACTTTAGACTGATGATTGTTGGCAAAGCACACAAAAAATAATGAAACTTATTCCTAAACCACTGGTATTTATAGATTTGAAATCTAGCCCGAATCGACTTGCATGCATTGACTTGTTTGCGATACCATCGTACTCCTGCTTTGAACAAGTTACTGCAAGCACCCATATTCCTGTCAAAACATGCTGAATTGAGTGAATTACCTACGTAATAGTTGACCGACATACTACTAGTTAAGACTCGTCTGCTGCATGGATAGACTAAAGCCTGTATGGGACGATACATTTTTACAATAGCAAAAAATGAATAAATTTTTTAAGTATATAAAAAATAGAAGTTAAAATATCCTGTGTGACACGTTCAATTTTCTCATTGACATAGAAAATTGACATCTATTTCTATCTGACATGGTAAATTTTCAAATGATTAAATAATTGAAATAGAAAATTGATAAAAAAAAATTGATCGTGTAAGACGGGCGTAAGATGAATTAAAATGCAATATTTAAATTTTAAATGATTATCTAATCGCAAAATCACGAAAATAATTAATTTTTAAATATATATTATTAATTTCTTCTATAAAGACTCACCTACCCCTAGACCGCCCGAACCCCCCCCCCCCCCGCCAAATGCTTCTGATCCCACTGTAGCCCTCCTAGACGGCTACAGCGTCCACTGGGGGGCGGTACCGCCCACTTTGGGAACCTATGATCTAGAGTAAGCTAAATCACAAATACAAGACATTCTATACGTTCCTGGATGTGATAGAGGATGCAATTTGTCCTTAGGCGAATGGATATCTTAATATCAGATATCATTTATCCATAATAATGGATAAATGATATCTGACGTGACGTGAAACTTGTATTTACACACTGGTTATCTTTTTGATTGCGCCCTGAATATATGGGACAGTGATCGTTAAAAATAGTGCAGACAGACAAAGCAGGGAACAATTGGTTCCCTGCTTTGTCTGTTAATTAGATGGAGGATTATGATCTAAGCAAGAAAGGCTATGACTCTATGAAGCTAGTGTATTATATGTTACTGCGTGTATTCTTATAGCCGGGTTATCTGGTTTACGTGAAAACAGATGGAACCCTACTTTCTGAGAGGAAAAACGCTGCTACCTATATATGACAGGCAAAGTCACCTCCAATTAAAAAAGCCCTTTTAAAGATTCTCCGCGTTCTGGAAAGCGAGGCACATTTAGCATTTTATTAGTTTAAAGATATTATAGCCGTTTCTACCATTGCTATGGTAAGTCGGAATTGGCAGACCATGCTTTAGATATACCTGTACACCGGATTAGATGAAAGGTCAAAGTGATACAAAAGTTGTTACAAGTTGGAGAGACTTTTTAGGGGGGGGGGGGGGAATCACAATCAGCAGCAATGAAACACTCCTGAAACATCAGTAATTATGGCTGTATTAATTTACCAAAAATCTGGAATTTAGTCATTTTCAGGCCATATCAAACTAACACTTGTAAACTTTTTTATACAACAGCAGAGGGCTCCAAATTAGGACTCTCGTTATTATTATTATTATTATTATTATTATTATTATTATTACGTGACACTCCTAAGGAGTTCGAAGACTCCACTGTGTTTACTCCACTGCACAATTCACTGTTCGTTACAATTTGAAATTGTAATATTGATCAGTAGAGCATCAAAAGGAGGCAAAGAGTTGCATATCTAATACACAAAATTTTGCTAGCCTGATTCTGTATTTTCCACAATTTTCATTTAACTATTCATTAGGATTTTTATGTGAATAGAACAATGCAACAGCATGTCTAGTTTTATAGTATTTTTTGGCTAAAACTCTCAGCAATTGATTAATATTGCTAACTACGTATTTGCACGATTTCCTTGCCTGCTGTGACACAAGGCAAGGAAATCACCTTCGTATTTATTGAAGGCAAAATAGCATAAAAAACAATAATGTTTAGTCTCTAAAGCAAAATTTACTGTTCATTTAATCCTTAATCTCTAAGTTTGCAACCTCTCGGGAGTGAAATTTTATCACAGAAGAATGTTTAAAAAATCATAAACCGTTAATTTGTGGCGAATTTTCCATTCTAGATTTTTCTGCGGAACTATAAACACTTTATAAACACTGCTTTAAAACTACATATTAAAATAAGTAATTATATTATTAATGGCAAAATGTAAATTCAGCAATAAGAACAGACCGATTTTTTGTTGATTTCGTAGTTTCGAAGTAATATTTCGTCAAACATATTTTTTCTTGAAAATATATGTTTTAGAAACAGGACCAACTCGACATTTTTATAATAATAATAATAATAATAATAATAATAATAATAATAATAATAATAATGAACGCAATCATTTTTTCAAATGATTTTCCCATTTTTAAATAAAATTTTAAAATACAAAATAAGCAATCAATTATTAAAACATTTTATTCACCAAATACGTATAAAATCAAAAAGCAAATAATAAATACAATAAATAAACAACAAACAAATAATGCTTAAAATTTATATTGCTAGCTTTAATTCAAGGAGATTCTAGATTCTGAAACAGTAATTATGAAACAATAAAATTATTATTATTATTATTACCCCAAGACCTCATGGAGTCAAAGATCATCTGACTTCTGAATGATTCTGTTTTATATGTCATTCACTTTGGCAGAACAAATCCTTCAATACCGACAACTGTCTTAATATTTTACAACATTCTTATGACATGCAAACAGTTTGAAAATGAACATTTCTGACTACTGGGTGAATAACGAGGTCACACAAATACTTTAGCTGAAGAATGCCACTTGCAAGTGTAACTATGCAGACTGCTTTACTAGGATTAACAGGATTATCTCTTTTAAACTATTTTACTGTGTACGCCTACTATGTCTGGGAATGGGTCGAAATTCAGTGGGAGGGCTCAAGGGTTAGAGGCTATAAGACTCTAACTCTCGAAAACAAAAATATGTTGATGCCTGAGATTATATTAAAACTTTAGATTAGAGGTAGCGCTGTGACGTGTTGCTGGTGGTTGATTTAGCTGTATAAAGTCGTTTACGCGTTTTAGTGAAATATTTTTGTTGAGGAGTATTTCTTTTAAAATTATGATGTTTAAGTTGAGCACATTGTATATAGGTTTGTGTAGATTGTCTATTGGTTTTTAGTGAGTATACTTTATGAAACTGTAGTGGTAGAGAATGTGAGAGCAACTAAGCCTAATTTGAGTAGAAGCTTATTATAGTACTTTGTTGTATGCAACTGCTTAAGAATTTCTGTCGCTAGTATTATGCTGCTCAATTTAGTTAAGGAATCCTAATATAAGGGGAGGGTTAGGCGAGGGGCCAACCACCCCTCCTGTAAAAACCCTATTGGTTACCAAACAAGCACCACAGAAGCCTCGGAATTCGGACACCTTCGCAACGATGATTATTAATCGTTTTGGGACCTGGAATATACGTAGTTTGGTGAAAGAAGGAGCTCTTTTTAATGTGACGAATGTCTTACGACAGTATAAAATTGGACTTTGTGCTGTACAAGAAGCGCGTTGGCCGGGACAAGGCTCGACCCGCAATCAGGGGTATGCGCTATACTATAGTGGTGACGACAGAGGACGAAGAGTCCTCTGAACTGCGTTTTTAGTTAGTGATAATTTTTTGTGTAATATTTTAAAATTTAAACCTGTGAACAATTGGCTGTGTACTATTAGAGTTAAGGGACGTTTTCAAAATGTGTCTATTGTGAACTGTTATGCGCCTACTGAAGAGAGCTCGGAGGAAGCTAAAGATTGTTTCTAACGAAGTGCTTGAGCGTACTTCTACTAATCTACCGTCCTATGACGTCAAGCTACTGGTGGGAGATTTCAACGCGAATCTGGGGAGAGAGCGTGTGTGGCGCCCTTTCGTGGGTAGTGAGAGTCTACATGAGGAGTGCAATGATAACGGGATCGGACTTGCGAGTTTTGTCGCCGTAACGGGATGCGTTGTAAAGAGCACTATGTTTGCGCATAAAGACGTCCACAAGCAGACCTGGAGATCGCCGGACGGTAGAACAGCTAACCAAATAGACCATGTACTAGTGTATCGACGTCACCACAGGTCCATCTCGGATGTGAGAAGTTTCAGAGGAGCAGATGGAGATAGCGACCACTATCTGGTAGCCTACGATTTCAGGCATAGAATTGCAGTTCAGAAGCCCGTGTGTCCTACCATACGATCGGCATGGGACCTGGACAAGTTGAAAACAGCGGAAGGCAAGCGGACTTTCCAGTTAGAGTTGCAGAATCGTTTTGGGGAGGAGGAAGAGGATGATCCGGATGGGATGTGGGACACCATCAAAAATATGGTCGGTTAGCTGCCTCGAGAACTGTGGGAAAGAGAAAAAGGAGGAGAAAAGCATGGTTTAATAGACAGTGTGAAGAAGCTGTAGCGAAACGAAGGGAAGAACTATTGAACTACCTAGCGGGTAGCAGGAAGAAAGCTGCATATGAGAGGGTGAGAAGAGTGCTGAATACATGTCTACGCAGGGAAAAGCGGAAGTATGTTAATGAGAAAGTGGCTAGTATAGAGAGAAATAGGGTGACGAATAATGGACGGGAGATGTACCGGACGATCAAAGCCATGCGAGGTGCCCAGACACAAGCGGCAACCATAAGAGATGAGAGTGGAAATCTATTAACAAACTCAATAGATACTCTCGCTCGGTGGCGTAGATATTTTGCGAACTTGCTGAATGTCAATATCGGAGGATTATACTCCTTATCAAACTGCTGAACCATTTATTGAAGAGCCGACATTTAGTGAGATTACTCGTGCTATCCGCATGCTGAAAAATAATAAGGCTCCAGGAGTGGACTGCATACCGGCGGAGCTCCTGAAGAATGGTGGGGACGTCCTGCTGGAGCAGCTGCACTGGCTCATCTTGATGATCTGCCGAGAAGAACGGCTGCCGGCCGTGTGGAAGGAGTCGCTGATCACCCCAGTATATAAGAAAGGAGATAAGGCTCAATGCGGCAACTATAGGGGCATCTCACTGCTGTCGACTAGCTACAAGGTGCTGTCTAACATCATGCTAATGCATCTCACACCATATGCAGAAGAGTGCCTTGGTGACTACCAGACGGGCTTCAGAAGGAATCGTTCTACAATAGACCAACTCTTCACGCTGCACCAAATTTTTGAAAAGTGCTGGGAATATAACCGGGAAGTTCATAATATTTTCATAGACTTTTCTAAAGCCTATGAGTCAATGATACGCCCAAAAATATGGTAGGTGTTAGAAGAGTTGGGAATTACTCGAAAACTCCGAAAAATGGCGCAGGTGTGCGTAGCTGGTTCGAGAGCAAGAGTGAAAGCAGAAGGTGACCTTTCGGACCCGTTTCAAGTACAGACCGGTGTGAAGCAGGGTGATGGGCTTTCTCCGATTCTCTTCAATCTAGTGTTGGAAAAAGTAATTAGAAACACACAGCAAGTGACAGGTGGAGTCGACATGGGGGTGCAAGTTAGGATTCTTGGCTACGCTGACGACCTGAACGTTATGGCACATCAACGGGACGACGCGGTGGCATTGGTTACTGCTATTGAAGAAGCTGCAGAAGACGTTGGCCTGAAAATAAATGCCGAGAAGACAAAATACCTTTTTATGAGTCGCCATGCTGCTCAAGATCCAACGGGAGCTGCACAGCTTGAGAGAGAGTGAAGGTGTTTAGCTACTTGGGTTCTTTCGTGACTGAAGACTGATTGTTAAGGCTGATGTCTAGAGTCGGGTAAATGCTGCGAATGTGGTCTATTATCAGGTGCGTCCCCTTTTTGCCTCGCGCTTGCTGTCTTGGACTACAAAGGTGGGACTATACAAGACTTTGATCAGGCCTGTTTTCCTCTACGGTGCTGAAGCGTGGACTCTCACGGCGAGACAAGCCGATCATCTGAGAGTATTCGAGAACAAGATGCTACGACGTGCCTATGGAGGGGTCATGGCAGACGGAGTCTGGAGGAGGCGGTCCAATGTTGCCATACACACGCTTTATGCAACTCGGAAGACGTCTTAATGGAGCTGCGATCACGGCGTCTTCAGTGGCTGGGACACCTGTACCGTATGAATCCCGAAAGGACGTGAGACAAGCGTGGGAGGCCCGATCCCGATCAGGGAGACCGAGAAAGAGATGGGCGGATCAGGAGAAGGAAGACCTGCAGGCTGTCGGGCTGGAGACCAGAACGTGGCGGACAGTCACAGAGGACCGTGCCCAGTGGCAACGGTCTTGAGGCTCAAGAGCTTGTGGCTCTTGAGGCCAAAAGCGATAGCGCCTGACTAATATAATGTAATTAGATGAAGCATTTTTCACTGTTAATAGACATGTCTTTGGAACCATTATTTTCTTAAAGCATGGCTATTTCTTTTACACTACTATATTAAACATATGTACTTTATTTTCTGGTTCACTATCATTTATACTATTACTTTTTAATACTATCTGATACGATTCATTGAAAAATTTGAATTACAATCATAGACTATAACGGTCTTTTTTTTTTTTTTTTGAGGAGATAGATGACATCAAAATTGAACTGAATTTATATGATGTATACTATTGATGATAAACATTATTGGTGTAATGATATATTATCAGTTTCTAATAATGTATTTAAAAAAGTACTTATTCCTGTACTTATGACTTTTAAAAATTTAAAAGTCATAATTATAGGAATATCTAAATTATATTAATTATGATAATTCACAATTAATATACAGAAACTTCTGTGCTAACTTTTTGTAAATTTGTATTGTTGACCAAGTGTTTAGCGTACCAGCTCTCCAACCAGCAGGTCACGTGTTCGAATCCCGCAGTGGGCATGGATTTCTATGATTAGGTGCTCCCGGACTATGTAAAAAATAAATTAAAAAATATAAAATTGATAAAAAAAAATAGAAAAAAGTGCGTGGTCCACCCATGGTATAAAATTTACTATAGGTTTGCAAAAACCTTTCGTGGTGAGAGCAACATAAAAAAAAGATATAATATTTGTCAGTGTTATTGAGCAGTAATAGAAATTCCAAACGAACATATAGAGTTCGTTTGGAATTTTGTATAAGTGTTGCCTGTTCACGTGTTCGAAGACTCAAAAAGATTAAAATTTACTTTTTCCGATTTGAATATGTTCGCTCAGGTTTAGGATTGCTTTGTTATAGTGGTTAGAAGTAATTTAAAGTTCCCTTCTCTTAAGCATTGGCATGTATGTGTGTGTGTGTGCGGGGGGAGTAATGCCGCTATACTGGGAGAGTAATTAAGTCAGATTCACTTGAAATTGCATAAATTCGAGAGCACTGTCATCCTGTCTCATAACTATCTCTTTTTTTTTAATACTAAATGCTTTCTCACATGTTTCTGCAGGTTTTTGAAGTACGAGGTTCAGTACTCAGTTATGTACGAATGAGTTGGGGATTGCATGTCAGTCGGGATCGATGTTTGTCGGATTAGATTTCTTACTTGCTGCTAGAGTATGGTCTCCATTTTTGCTGGGAAAGAGAGAAAGAGAGAGAGAGAGAGAGATCACCACCAAGCCCTGAGTGGCGGTGGTAATCTCTTTGTATTTTTGTGGTCCTCGATTGACATGGGTGTTGTCCGTAGGTGTGACCGGTATGTTGATGATTATGTCAATCATTTGTACTAGAGTTTAACTCTTCTCTTCTTTCTTTTGGTATGCCGTCTATTTGTTATTTTCTGTCGTTATTTTTGCTATAGATGTTCCATTTAACACAAACGTATTTATTTCTTTCTGCAGTTCTCGATTTTCACGCCTAGGTTTTCCTGAGCTTCTGTTGCTACCAATAATTTCAATTTTATATCGCACAATGTTCCAAGCACTTCTTCTCCGCTGCTCTTGTTATTGTACCATAGGTAATGTTCATAGTCCTGGAATTTTTTTTTCTAGATTTGTTTCATGTGGGTATTAAGTAAATCTTTTACCATGAATTTGAATGAGTCTAAATAGCCATCAATCGTGAGATCAGAAAATGACTTACCTTATTGCATTTCACTTCTTTTACTTGGTTATTTCCTTAATCATTTTTTCGTGGCATTTTGGACTGTGCTACTTTTAAGTGTTGGCTACTTATTCCCTTTGCTTTCCACACTACCAGATCCCTCAGCACTAGTAGTGTAGTCGTCACACACAGCATGAGCATATGATTGGTCCTATTCGTCGCATAACGACTCATTGTACTTGTTACAGAACATTGGGCTTGGCGACTATGACTGTCTCGGTAACCTTTGGACTGTTCAGCGATCAGCAGGAGCTGGTTCACGTTTACCTAATATGCAATAGCGTCACCGACCTAACATTTTTTATTTGTGTGTGTGTGTGTGTGTGTGTGTGTGATACTAAAGGAGTAGCTATTTCTCCTTTCCTTTAGTGATATACAGTGATTCAGCATTCATTTCAGACAAATTATGGACACTACGACCGTGTTAGAAATAATTATTTTAATTTGCCGACGTTGTGACCTTCATATTAGGGTCATCATCTGGAGCACACACACACACACACACACACACACACACACACACACACACACACACACACACACACACACACACACACACACACACACACACACACACACACACACACACACACACACACACACACACACACACACACACACACACACACACACACACACACACACACACACACACACACACACACACACACACCGTATTTTCCGGTGTATAAGACGCACTTTTTTTACCTTAAAAATTCATCTTATATAATGAGGGTAAAGATTGTTTCCTCTTTTCAAAGTCATATGCACTCCCTTTTATGTTCCAAGATCTTTGTAGGCGGTTAATGGTGCAATCAAATTGATGCGTGACCTTCACGTGACTTCTAGCGCGTCATTGGCTAAGAACGGGGAGTCCCTATTCAAGTTTCATAATATCTTATCCGAGTAATCAGTTACCGATGTTTATCAGTATTAAGTTGACGTGTTGAGATATTTTGTGTTCAGTTTGATATTTCCCCGTAGATTTTAGTGATGGGAAAAAAAAGGCGACATTCGTATACTTCAAGTTAAAAATTGCAGGTTGTAAAATATGCGGAAGAACACGGGAATAGGAAAGCTGAAAGACATTTTGGACCTCCGCCCTACAGAAAAAATGATTAGAACTTGGCTTGGTCAGAAGGAGATTTTGTACAATTTGCGTAATGAAAAGCGCGCGGAACGTGGAAAAATTGCGAAGTGGCCAGAACTAGAGACCGAAGTTTTGAAATGGGTGCAAGAAAATCGGCAAAATGGCATTGCCATTTCAACAAAAATGATTCGTACACATGCAGTCAAAGTAGCCTGTGAGCGTAACATTGAAGATTTTAAAGGTGGTGCGTCATGGTGTTACCGTTTCATGAAACGCAGTGGACTTTGTTTGCGTACAAAACAAAAAACAGTCAAAAAAGTGATGATAGAGAAGAGTCAGATGACAGTGACATGGGTTTTGCAGGATTCTGAAAGGTCAGTTTACTATTAAAAATTACCTATTATTTTATCCATTTTTTTTAAATCATATTTTAAAGTTTAGGTTTTTTTCCATAAAATTGTATTAAATTTCTTGGCTGCGTCTTATACACCGGAAAATACGGTATATATATATATATATATATATATATATATATATATATATATATATATATATATATATATATATATATATATACAGAGACAAGCTATATTACATTTCAACTTGACTTATTGCTCTTTACACCTGTAAGGTGCATGAGGCCACAAGTTTGGCTTCTATCCTCTTCGGTCCAGTGCAGTTTCTATTGCACTCCCGCAGCTCGGCCATCCTAATTTGTTTCGTTCTTTGATTACAATCCGGCGCAATGTCATTTTGGGTCTTCCCCTCTTCCTTTTACCATCAGGCGTCCATGTCAACGAAGTTCTTGTGTTCTGATGTTGGCATTCTCAATACATGGCCTAGCCATGTCCATCTGCGTTTCTTTAACTCTGTTGTAATGGGTATGGTTTTTGTTTTGTTGTAAATTTCAATAGTCGAGATTTCATTTGGCCAGTAAATTTTGAGAATTCTGATTGTTTTCTGATTTTATTTTCTGATTGTTTGGTTAATTTTCATGTTTCACTTCAATAAAGTAGTACAGATTTAACAGTTGAATTACAATTTTTCACCTTTAAGTTTGTTTTTATATTGGATGATTTCCAAATTTTCTGTAAAGTTTTAAATTTTTTTATTCTTATTGCAAATATTTAAATAGCAAATTTTTTTTATTCTTATTGCAATGTCTTCGTTGATACCACCTTCCATGTTGACAGTTGCTCCGAGGTAATTAAAAGTATTTGTCACTTCTACTTGATTTCCATTTATAAAGATTACGTCATTCTTTTTACTGTGGATCTTTAATATTTTTGGTTTTCTTCTCGTTAATCTGTAAGCCTATTTGTTTAGCAGTTTCCTCTAACTTCGCTGTCTTAATTTTCATGTCTTCGAATCCAGATGATAGTAGTACAATGTCGTCAGCATAGTCCAATCTTCTAATGTGGTGTTAATGTTCCATCTTATTCCAGTTTCAGATTTTTCAGGATATGCCGCATTATCCAATCTATGACAGTGTTGAAAAGTGTTCCAAACATGACACAACCTTTGAACACCAGTTTTGATGTAAAAACTTTCGGAAGTTGTTCCATTTAATAGAATTTGTCCTTTACCTCCATCATACAAATCTTTTATAATATTTATTATTTTGTCAGGGAATCCATAAATTTTCAGGATTTTCCATAGACATTCTGTGTCTAGGCCGTCGAAAGCTTTGGCAAAATCAATAAAATTTAGATACATAGTTGAATTTAGTTCAACGCTCTGTTCAATTATGTTTCTAAGAGTAAAAATTTGATTCAATGTGCTTCTTCCATTTCTAAAGCCTGCTTGTTATATTCTTAGAATTTTCTCAGTACTATTTTATATTCCATTTATTATGATTCTAGTGAAGATCTTTGATGGTACTGACAATAGGCTGATTACTCTCCAATTGGCGCATTCTGTGAGATCACCTTTTTGGGGGGGGGGGATTTTGACGTTTTGTGATTCTTTCCAGGTGTTTGGAACATTCCCAGATACCCATATGAAATTGAACAGTTTATACTGTATAGTTGCTGATGTTTTTAGGTCAGCTTTGAGCATTTCAGCACTAATGTTATCATTTCCCACTTGCTTTTCTATCCTTTTGGATCTTGATTGCCTCCATGATTTCTTGCACGGTGGTTTCTCCCATGTTTACATGAAATTCGAATTGATTTAAACTGATATAGTAGTTTCTCTTGTCATTTCTGGCAGAGCGCTTAACCATCTTATTTACTTCTTGGTATTGCTACTGATCTTCTCCACGTAATTATTCTGACTTATAATTATTAATTTTCTCTTTTCTCTTTTTTCTTTCTTCAATTAGTTTTAATGTATTTCCTGTAATCCATTCTTTGTATGACTTCCCACTTGCCACTCCTAAAATATATTTTGCAGTTTATTGAAGACTTCTTTACACTTTTCCCAATTCGCTTCAATCTTATTTTCCTCATCATTCATTTGATTCTTCTAGAACCGAGAATCTATTCTTCAGTTCATTGGTAAATTTCTCTTTTATTTTATTTTCCTTTAGTTTATCAATGTTATATCTAATTTTCTTATTCTTTCTTAGTTTGGAATTTCTTGCTAACTTTAATTTAACTACTGCGGTTAGCAGAAAATGGTCTGAAGGTACATCAGCTCCTTTCTTAACCCTTACATATTGTAATGTCCTCTTGAAAGTGTTACATATAGCAATGTGATCAATCTGGATTTTTGTTTTTCCATCGGGGGAGATCCATGTTATTTTGTGAATTTCCTTATGTTTGAAAATACTATCTCCTATGATGAGGTTATTTAATTCACAGAAGGATGTAAAAAGTTCTCCATTTTCATTTTGTTCACCACTCGCTTCTTTTCCTACGGCACGTTCATCTTCTGTCCTTCTTTTCCCTACTTTGGCGTGCATGTCTCCCATCAAATTAACAAGTCATGTTTAGGAACTTTGTCAATCACTTTTTGGAGTTGATTAAAGAATTGGGCTTTTCCATTCCATTGGCATCATTTGTGGGTTCATATCCTTGTACGATGGTCAATTTCATAAACCTAGAAAAAAGTTAGCTTTTATTATTCGATTATTTATTGGGTTCCATTCCATCAGACTTTTCCTTGCTTTCTCACTTACAATCACTGCCACTCCTTTCTCATGGCTTTCATCATCTCCCGAATAATATGCATTATTTGTCGGCTGTTCGTATCTCACCAAAACCTGTCCATCTTGTTTCAGCAATTCCTAAGATATCAATACCGTATTTACTGATCCCGTTGACTATCTGTCTAGTGTTTTTACAATTTGGTACATTGTGCGAATGTTCCATATTCCAATTTTAAGTTTAATTTCAGGGTGAGTGATTGACTTCATCCGCAAATGAGGTTCCATAAGGCTTGAGCTCGTCTGCATCATAGATGTTGGCTCCTGTCTAAAGTCCTGTAAATATTCGTCTGTTGGGAGACCACAGGTCGTAGCACTCTGCTACAAGGGATTTCTTGCTCCACTCATGGTTTCTGTAATCAAGGATTTTTTACGAGGATGGGTGATAAGCCCGCCGCTCAACCTTCTTCTTTTAACCGAGCTTAGGACCGGCATAGGGACGAGCATAAACTCCACCTATGGCAGAGTTATCACATTCCAAACAAGGTGCCAAAGAGACAATGATTTGATCAATGGTTATTCTATTGGCCTGTCCTCTAGTGGAAAAAAGACTACATCAGAGATATATTCAATTTATAACATCATCAGAGAACAAATTCACGTAGACAGTTTTATTACAGCAAAAGTGGCTAATTTAACACGAGAGTTGTATTAGTTTTAAGATCCTGGATTACTTACAGTCCTATTTATAATTAACTCTTAGCCCAAAATTCTAACCACTACTCTTAGTGGATAGAATATGTATCTTCCATGTTCTTTGCGATTTTTAGACCATCATTATTGTTAAGATTAGGGTGGTTGCTAAGAATTTCACAGGCGTCCTTAAATTTACATTCATACCACGTTTTGGTATATAAACAACAGGTGCATTTCCTGTTGTAAAACTAAAGGTTTTCCTGCTTGTTCTTCAATAAATATCTAGTACAGACTTCTTAAATTAATATCAAGTACGGATGATCCTAGAGCCTCAGACTTTTCGAAGTTTCGAAATATTTGAGGAAAAATAAATTGGCCTTGCGCTGAAACTTCTGACAACTTCATTAATAAATACATGATGAAAATATTTTTTTTGACTTTGCTCTGTCAAAAGTGCAGTTCATCTCAGCCCACTGGGACAATAAATAACACGAGTTTGTTATGTTCGAATAACGAAATAACCATAATTTGTAAAATGGTTATGATCTGCAGAAAATGAAATCCGAGATTGAATGCATGAATTTATGAGAAAGATGGGATTTTTTTTCTACTATTGAATATGTTATAACTTAAGTTAGAGGAGAAAGTCACACAGTGTCATTACGATTGTGAAGAAATAACAGTCAGAACTAAAACCGTCAATTTATTCAGATAATTCAATACCACATAACAGAATCGGGATATAATGAAGATATCAAGATTTCAAATAAATTTCAACTTCATAATAATTTTAATTTCAACCGTACATTCCAATACCGCTAGAGATATGGGTGTTTGTGAATGTCTTTAGTTGATAGTCTGATGAAAGAGCCTAAATATGGAAAAATTCGTGTTCATATCTAGACAGGGTTTTCAGTCTTCCCATTAACTCATCCATTGTACTAATGTACAATGGCTTTACAACTTTTCATGGGTGAAATTCTCATAAGAAGTACGAAAACATACGAGGGTGATCTGAAATGTTCTCGGCTTAACAATGAAAAAAACAAACGAATTAATAATTTCAAAATTATTGTTATTTTTCAACATAATCCCCCTTAAGACTAATACATTTATTCCAGCGATGTTCCAGCGCAATTATCCAGTCCGTAGTGGTTCTCGGTATGATCTGCTAAATACCCCTCTACAGCTGTAATCACCTCTTGATTCGAAGAAAAACGCTGACCAGCGAGGAAAAGTTTTAGTTTTGGGAAGAGACAGAAGTCAGAGGGAGCCAAATCTGGGGAATTGGGTGGATGTTCCAACAATTCATAGTGCAGGTCCCTTAATTTTCACATTGCCAAAACACCCTTGTAGGCAGGTGCATTGTCCTGATGAAAGATGATTTTTTCTTCTGCAAACTGGGTCTTTTCCGACGAATTTTTTCGTCTAGTCTGGTTAATAGTTCGGAATAATATTTCCCGGTTATTGTTTTACACTTTTCAAGATAATTAATAAAATGCCTTTAGCATTCCAAAACACCAATGCCATGATCTATTCTGCTGATGGAACCGACTTTGTCTTCTTTGGCGCACAACCGGCTTCTGTCCATTTTGACTGCTCTTTGGAGTCTGGTGTGTAATGGTGAATCACCAGTCTCATCCATAGTAATAAATCGACGCACAAAATCAGTTTTATTCTTGTTAAAACGTTCCAAGCACTATTCAGATATTTTCATACGAGTGCGCTTTTGATCTGCTGTGAGCTGTTGCGGCGCCTCTTGCCCAAAGCTTTTTCATTTGCAATTTTTCATGCAAAATATATCCTACACGTTCTTTCGAAATGCCTATAGTCTCAGCAATTTCACGCACTTTGACTCGCCGGTCATTCAGTACCATATCGTGCACTTGATCAATGATTTCTGGTGTTGTTAAACCTTTTTGGGGGCGTCCTTCACGTAGATCATCTTCAAGGCTGTACGGCCACGTTTAAACTCGGCAACTCATTTCTTAATCGTCGAAAATGAAGGAGAAGAGTGTCTATAAACTTTTATGAACTTCGAATGAATTTCTGTTGGCGTTAAACCTTCTTTTACAAAGAATTTTACAACCGCACGATAATCAATTTTATCCATTTCAAGGAATACAGACAACACTTTTGCTTCAGACGGCAAAAGTGTTGCTGCTGTCTTCACAGGGATGCTTGTGACAGATATAGCAACTTAGAAAAAAACATCGTGCCGTTGGTGTTGCCATCTATGGTCGAGGCCGAGAGCTTTTCGGACCACCCTCGTATTAAGGATCATCCTATTTCATAGGTCAATTTAAATTTTGATTAAGAGGTAGTTGTAGAGCAATATAGTATACTAATAAATAAAACCCTTAAAGCATTTTCATTCCTTAAATTGAGTGGACGGAATTCGTTTAGACCTTTGGAAATCGGTAGGCATATAGTCTCTGTCTATTGTCATCATCGGTAGTTTATTTTTTATTTCTATTGGTGATTTCTAGACTTGGCAAAAAATACATAACAGACTTCTTCCCTTTTGTTTCTTCTTCTAAACTATGCTAATCGGTATCACTGTACGAAATAATTGTGAGTTCTACGGAAAAGTTTCTTTAGTTGTATGGTTAAAAATAAGAAATACTGTGAGAGAAAGCAGTACTCGCCAGTATTAATGTTATGCATACCATTTATGGAAAATAGTTTATTTCTTGTTTGATTTATTCTTGCACGAATCATAATAAGGTGATATTTTGCTATTCTATTCTATTTTTGATTTCTGCTTAAGACTTCTTGATCTCAACTGATATAGTTAGGTATTTTCCTGTCGGTGAATAGATTAGTCATTCTAAGAAACTCCCAAGTGATACAGATAACACAATGACATATCATTGTGTGTTTGTTTCCTAGGTGAAAATTTTAAAACGCGCAAGCGCGCATACACAAGCAAACACATTTTCGTGGTATGGTAGTTCCACAACTGCCTTCCTTCACTCCAAATTCCAATGGTCAGGCACCACTTTTTCTATTCTTTATCTAGTCACCGATCTTAAGGTGAAGATGCATCTTTATAATTATACCACAGTTTTCATAATGGAATAATTTCCCATCCCTCCACTATGAGGAAATAGAACATTTACGATACAGTTAGGTTTAGTTGAGATTACAGAATGCCCATTAATACTCATAGAAGCTATTCTGTTTGTGTACTCTCTTGGAAATAATCTGAGAGATTCCTCAGCTCATACATTACTTCGCTTTGCCATAAACTCAACTGAAAACTTTCACTTGGCATGGACCTCTACGTTATATATTACGTTTAGTACAGAAGGAGACAGTTCAGGAGAGGGGTGGGGGATAAAATATCACCCAAAACAACAGAAAGCTACTATGAACAAATAGACTATTCGTACAAGAGAATTCAGTTTAGTTCAGATAAAACTGTCCAATATGATCTCAAATTTCACTAAACTCTGTCGTACTTCAAAGAGACGTGTGATGAAACACTCTTTTTATTATTCCTTTATGAAAAAGAACATTTGTTAATGGAGATAAGAGCTAATTTGTTTTCCTTTCATGTCTTTTTTTTTATATAAAACATTTCTGAATATTTGGCTTCCAATAACGGAGTATTTGTGCAAACCGTAACGCTTGAAGTCCACTAATCCTATTTCACAAATTCTTGTTGGTTGTCGAACGTATAATCCACTTCTCCTTCCTGCCCTGCCTTCGTGTTAAGACTGTACTTCAACATAATGTAAAAATTTAAAAAGTTTGAATTCTACAAAATTCAGATGTTTTAAAAGAAGTCCTGACACAATAATAATGCTATCTTTATGCCATGCTCAACAGAATTTCCTAAGACAACAAATGAAATAAACACCTTATTTCCTAAGGCGTTTATTTCAACATTAATATAACTAGGATAAGGGTTAGCGGAAACACAAATGCAGTAAATTTTACTGAATTCCTTTAAAATTCTAGAATATGGACCTCATAACTTACGTATTCAAGTACATGCACTTCGTGATCAGCATTCTTAGGGGACCTATAAGTAAGTACACAAAGAGTAAAATGAATACCAAAATACTGTTGCCCACTGTGACATGAATAGCAAAACTTGTGGATGTTTGATTTCAATACGATAGGTTATAAGGTTGCCATATTTTGATAATGCAAATAAGCAACATGTATGTGGGTCATATAATCCAGATGCAAAACTAATCTATGTAATAAGTACAATGTATGGATTTCTGTCGTTTGTAAATATGTGTTCTCTGGAATTTATTTTGAGGAGCGGGAGGAGAACCTACTGAGTTTCCGCTAGCAGGGGTATTTTTTGCTCTATAACAGCAGCCTTTGTGTGCTGCGCTCCAGCCAACTTCTTTCCTACGGAAGGCTAATGACGTGGCTGGCCTATGAAGGCGCTAAAATTTAAGAATAAAATACCGTTGAAGAGTTAAGAATGAAAATAAAAGAAAATTGCGACTAATGATTGAATAATAATCTTATATAGCTAGGAATGGACAAAAAAAAAGCTTGAAAATGTACCGACTAAAAGCATAAACTGTATCTTACATATCAAATACTGAATAAACAAATAAAAATGATTACGTTCAATACATTTTATTCAAATTTGTATGCTACAATTTCATCCTTACAAATTCTACACTTAATCTTTATTATAAATAAAACTATAAATATTATTATTATTATTACGTAAGGAGTTCCAAGGAGTTCAGGGACTCATCGTGGGAGGGCACTCTACTCCGCTACAAACATCTCACCGTCTACCACTACTTAATCTCCAACTACACACAATGACACTACTACCATCAACGCCATCTACCACCCCATCATCATCAATAAAGTATTTATGCTTGTAAATTGCGTGTGTTCCCATTGCCGATTTGTCTGTACGCGGGATGAAAAATCCGAGTTTTTGAGAAAAAAACCAAACCAATTCAGGTATTTTCTAATCGGCCACACTGTCCTGTTGCTCTTCCGATTTCGCTACGAAGGCACCGAGTATCTCTTTTCTAAAAATTTAATTTGACTGCGTGTCCATCATGTGATACATTTTGTGCAGTTCATGTTACCCACCAGATTGCTGATCAGGGTTATATGGGTATCACAGTACTTTGACAAGAAAGTGCTTTAAAGAAAATCAAAATATTATTTGTTGTTCCTCGAAACATTCTTCCTGCACATACAAAGTATTCTAAAGTATTATTTTCTACAAATAACAAATGTTATTACTCTATCCAGTTAGAATGTTTCGTGTTTTTCGTCGGTCTATATTCTGCTTGCTTTATATTCGTCTTACTTTAATATAAATGACGTGATTAAATAGAATAAATACTGGTACAATGCACTGTGCTGTTTAAATTGCTGCTTCGATCCTTTCTACTAACAGTAAAATTACTTTGCCTTAGACGTTTATTTTATTTATTTATTGCAAAACAGCATCAGCTAACATTACTATTTTACTTCTGAATTCTTTATTCACAATATACAGGGTGTTCGGGATAAATTTGACATATTTATAATTAATTATATTTTTCCGTAAGTTACATGTATTAACACACACTTCACTTCATTTAAAAGGTTGGACCCTTCTTCATTCATATACAAGATGTCAGAAAGGATGGATAGCTGGAACCCACCTGAATCATGGAAGAGAATAACTTGTATCATGATGATTCGTGCCGGCCATCAAAATAAGGATATTTCGACTGCTGCCCAATGCTCCCTGAATACAGTAAAAACAATCAGGCATGAACTAGAGACTTGCAATGGTGACTACGAGGATGTAGCAAGAAGAAAGATCCCTAGCAGACGATCTGATTGCGTTCGTACAGCAGAATTCCTCTGAAGGCAATGTGATGCCTCCGCATTTTTTCCAAGAGGGCCTCAGGTTGACTTCAGATGGCTACGTGGAGTTGCTAAACACTGTAGTCAAGCCCTGGATAACAAGGGTAGCCAATGGTAGGCCGTATGTATGGCAGCAGGATTCGGCCCCTTGCCACACCTCTGGGAAAAGTCAAAAATGGTTGTCTGAAAATTTCTACGACTTCACCAGTCCAAATGTTTGGCCTCCAAACTCCCCAGACCTTAACCCCATGGATTATTTTGTATGGGGCGCAGTTGAAAAAGACACCAATCGCACTTCCAGTAATACAAAAGCCCAGTTAATGGATAAAATTAAAACAGTTTTTGCGGCCCTTCCCAGGGAGACTGTAGCATCAGCTTGTTCGAGGTTCCGCGGCAGGATTGAAGCTGTGATCGATGCTAATGGTGGTTATTTTGAGTAAATCTTGTTGATAGTATTGTAATTAACTCTGCCTGTAATGTTTTTTGTCAATTCATTAAATTTAATAGATACAAAGAAGATTTTCTTTTTCCTTACGAAACTGTCAAATTTATCCCGAACACCCTGTATATATAGAAACGAGTGCTGTTAAAGAGAGAATATTTAAGATATGTATCAAATAAAAAAAGCAAAAGAACAATAAACAAAGCCTTTAAGATGTTAACAGAGGAAGCGGAGATAACATCCATGGAATACGAGAAAATTATATCGAATAACAAAAACAGTATAATTAAATTAAGATGCCACTAAAGTATGACGAGATCGGTGTAAAACGTCGACGAGATTCTAGACTATGATCTTCTGACAATAAAGAAAATCGTGAAGAACTTGAGAGAAACATTAAATATTAATGTAGGATAAATAAGTGATGAAGTTCTAGAAGCAAATGAGAGGATTAAGAATGGAAAAGCAGCTGGAAGTGACAGTTCGATGAAATATTGAAGACAGTTGAAACTATTATATGGACAGATATTAACAAAATTATTAAATGAAAATGGAGGAAGAAAAAGAATGACTAGTACAATGGAATGTAGGGTTACTTTTTATGATAAGAAGGGAAAAAAGAAAGAAGAATGAACAGACTGCAGTCTTCAGCTAGGAATAATATTATCAAACAAGGCGTTCTCTAGATTCAGAAAGTAAGAAAGAAACAAATTAAGAAGAAAAAAAAAGTTAGAGAGTGCAATAATCAAATGGGCATTGACGATAACATTTTCTTTTTTAATTTAATATTCTTTCTTTAATTCGGTTCTTTCTATTTACTGTTAGCGTGTAATAAGTTTTTTCTAATGTGTATACTTTTTTGTGTTTTCTTTTCCCTCCCTCTTCTTTATATCAAAGAGACATCAGAACAATACTCATCAATATAATAAACATGATTATGTTTATTATATTGATGAGTATTGTGCAATGTAATAAACATGATTATGTTTATTACATTGCACGGGATCATACCCCAAGTGTTTTCATAGAATGTCGACTGATTCCTGCAATTACTCTATAAAGGGGGATACCAGGTCGGCGTTTTTTTTTCTTCTTTTTTTATTGACGTTGACCTGATGAATGATTGATGTAATGTTGTCCTCCATTTCATCAATCATTCATCAGGTCAACGTTCTAAGGTTCTAAGAGTTCTAAGAGAAGATGTGCAATTGTTTGCCGATGATGCGAAGATAGGCAATCAGGGATGCTACTGATATTCAGCACTCACAAATGATTTGAATAGGCTGGAAATTTGGGCAAACCAAAATGGCTATCAGTTTAATGTTAGTAAGTGTACAGTTATGCACTTTGGCGTGATTAGATTTCCAGTGGCATATTATATTAGCGAGATTATGCTACAAGAAACTGATGAGGCAAGAGATTTTGGCGTATTGGTAGATAGGAATATGAAGTTCAAAGGTCACATAACAAAAGTTGCAAATACAACTCGGAAGATAATTGCGATGTTGAAGCGAACTTTGACATGCAAGGATAAGAAAGTCATTTTGCCTCTTTATAAGGCCTTGATAAGGCCACACCAGGATCAGTATGAGCAGACTTGGTCTCCAGGGTTCCAAGGGGATAAATAAGCTGTGGAAAGAGTAAAAAGAAGAGTTACAAAGATTATATCTGGTTATGATATTTCTATTATGAGGACAGATTGCAAGTATGTATACTTGCAATACAGATACAGACTCTGGTTAACAGGAGAAAGAGGGGGTGATATGATAGAGGTCTATAAACTTTTGAATGGGTGTTATAGGATATCATTTGATGAAATTTTTCGTTATATGGAAGATGGCGAGAGAACACATGGGCATCCATGGAAGTTAAGTTTGTTCGCAGTCAAGAAAGAGGTAAGAGCTAGGTTTTTTTCTCACAGAGCAGTGAGTGAGTGGAATAGTTTGCCTTTAGATAGTGAATGCATCTAGTGTGAATGAATTTAAGGGAAGGTATGACAACTGAGCTGGGTGATTTGTAGCCTCCCTCGATTAGACCTCGGCTTCCTGACGGTCTCAGATAATAATAATTTTTTATTAGGATAACACAAAAGTATAAATTTTGTGTTATCCTCTGCACGACTTTGCATGTTATATCTGTTTCTTCACACAGGAACAGCAAAAGTAATTTGTTTACAAATTAACAAAATCAAGACCAAAATAATAAAGATAAATGCGAAACAAATGACGAGTCAATGAGAATTAATAAAAAGGCAGTAAATTAAATAGCAGAATTCACTTATTTTAAATTACTAGTACAGTAAAGGGAATCCACATACACATATGAAAGAATAATTAAGGTGCACATTGAATCTAATAAATAAAGAATTAGTGAAAAGTGAACATTTGTGGTTTTCGAATTAGTGAACATTCGTGTGACTCCCACCTACTAAAGGACAGGAAAGAAACTAATAATCTTGAAGAAAATCATGATAGCGCTTTCAATCTGAGATTAGTTCAGTGATCAAAAATTCTTCGGATAATTGCAGCGATGATAGCAAAAAATCGATCATTTAGACTAGTACTTGATCAATCAGTTTCTTTACTATTCTCTGATGATCAAACTTTACCTTACGATAATGGTGTGTTAAATGAATTACCAATATGAATTAATTGTGGTAAAATACTAAGGACACGTGTAAAAAAATCAAAATAAATTTTTGAAGATTTCATATATTTCAATTGCTTGGTTCAATATATAATCTCTTTTATCCAATAATTAACAGAAACGAATTCAGAGAGCGTAGTCATATATGCGTGACTTGAACAGTTACGTCGAAGCCACGTATATATGACGTATGATCTTGAAGAGAAATGGATTGAATTCGCTATTATGTGTCAAAATATGAAATCGTAAAATTGTTATAAAGTGGTGAATAAATGTTTTTTTTTTTTAATTAAGGTAATTGTTTTTATTTTATTTATATATTATTTCATATTAATATGTATGGAAGCAATACTGATGCTATTTTTATTTATCGTTCTTACTGCGTAATGATGGAATGTTAACAACATAACGATTGTTTTGGAATATTTAAACTAGAGATGCATAAAATGAAGCGCCCGCAGATTCGTCAAGAACTGTAATTCGTACAGTGTTATGCTTATATGAAGAACAAGCCATTATAATTTTGAATTCTTATCTACTTATTCAAATATCATCTGTTATAGGAATTTAATTTTGCTCTCATATAAGTAAACTACATGCACATCAGCCAATGGACGTCAAAAAATGGCGATATATGCATTATCGGCTAGTATCAATGTGGACATCTGTTGACTGACTCGTTATTCGCTTAATATCGACTTATAAGGTACAAGAAGAAGGAAATTATTGATGTTTATATTATTTATTTATTTATCTATTTATTGCTTTCCGCGCAATGCGTCACTGATTACAAAGTACCACGAAAATTAAATTCTGTAATTGATATGGTCTGCAGATGACACAAGCTGCGTAAGCTTGTGCTGCCATATCATGCACTAAAGCTATTCGAAGAAGTATGGTTTATTAAATTCGTATCCCCTTTTCCAGCGTATTTGGCCTAACAACATGTTTATCAGAATCATTTTCCTTACCTTATCTTATCTTAGCTTACTTAATTTGGTAACGATAAAGGATTAATTCTATCACTATGGCTGCCAATTTTCAGCCTTTTTGTTCCTGTGAAGAAAAATCCCTTACCTACTCCATATGAAATCAGCTAACTTTTCTTCATTTTAAAAGCCCTTATAGATATTCCTCAAATTCTATACGCTTGTTTTTAATTCTGGTCTTCCCGACCAAAAAAAAAAGCCTTTTTTTTTTCGTTTCTTTTTTGTGACGTGCAGTGTCCACTTTTACAAATTTGTAAAAATCACATATCATTTGTGATAGATTTCTTACAACACTGTTACAAATTTGTATATATTACCTTATTAGCCAGGGATTTGTTGCACAGTGTGATTTAATTCTAGAAACATTATCAATTTCTTCATAACCCATAACTGATACAACATTTGTATCGCGAAATAAGGGAGTTAAATAATCTGTAAATCCTATTCTAGAGACAAAATATGGATCTTTTTCAATCTACATTAGGCCTCCACTCAGCAAGATTTTGTATCACATCTGATGTTCCACACCACAGTGACATTTAAACCGATAGTTTATTGAATAGAGAACGTAGAAGTTAACCTCTTGGTTAACTACGTTGGCTTGGTCAGCTCTCCACTTATCTAAACTGGATTTCCTAATAATGTATTGTAATACTGCTTATAAGGCGTTCGATACCTCGTTAACTTAATGGCAGAATCTGAAATACTCGACTCAAGCGGTGTTATTACGCATTAGTGAGTGTAGTGAGTATACTTAGAAGGGGAATAAATATGATTCTAATCAAAGAAGTATCCTCATACTTGATAAGCATTTTCTATTTAGATTTATGCTCCATATATGCAGTTTGTGTATGTGGTATGTGGATCATAAATGGATTATATTTTCTTCCTAAGTCAATATGTATTGATTTTTTTTTAAATTTCTTTTGAGATTTCCTTCCTTTGAAATATTGAATGTAATATTTCCTTCCTTCTTTATTTTTTTAAAAATTTGTCTTTAATTTTCTGGCCTGTTTGGACAAGTAGTTAGCATGTTTTTCCAAAAGATTTGAGACGTGAGGTTATTTTTCAGTAAGCTTTATAGTTATTAAGGATTCTTACAGTGAAAGCTTGTAAATTATCCCTAATTAGTTTTATCTATTATTGCGAATATTGCTTATTTATTATCTTGTTTTAAATCACAGTAACTTTAATTAATTGAATGTAATATTAAATAATTTTAAAATAATAATTAGTATTATTCTTTTTACATCCTATAAAATTCATATGGTTTGATTGTAATCGAAGTTGAAACAACATGTCTCTCATGTCCGTGTATTATGCATGTATTACGATTGGAAATGGATCCTATTAGCAGAATCAAATCATTTGGAATAATAGTCTTCTTTTTGTAATCATGAACATTTTTGGATGATGGATACAATAAAAACTTAAAGGAAGCTTTTCAACACCTAACTTATATAATAAAAGACCAAATACAGGCTTATGTGTTGGATTATGGTTGGATTTCGAGTTGTTGTATAAAAAAAATACAGTATTACAAGCCAGTGTGGCTGATCCAAATTTTAGTTTTGGAACCGGAGTTTTTTTTTTTTTTTTTTTTTTGTTATTTAAAGGCAAATCATTCTGTGAATACTTTGGCTTTGCTTTGCTGTATAAAATATATATTCTTTCCTCTCTGTTAAAATTTTGTAAGAACGAAGTCAGTGAAGAACTGAAATGTTTATTTAAAAAGTAAACACTTGTTTGTCATTGGTTTGTGCAAAAGGCAAAGGATTTTTATTAAACTAAGCAAAGCTATATTTAAATAGTTGAATATAAAGTTTATATTAAGTTTAAAGTTTGAGCATTAAGTTTAGAATATCAAGTTCTTAATAAAGAATGCTGTTAGGGAATTTAAGTCAGTTTAGAAGTATGTACATTTAGTTAAATATAATAACTTCTTAACTGATATTCAGGGATCTTTACTAAAAGTTTGCTATCAGAAAGAAATGCCGATATACTACTTGATGAGCAATTACCAATATGCATACATCGTCCACTTAAAAGTAAACAACTTAAAGTAGATTTTAAAATAAATCTCTTGGTTGTTAATCTCTTTCTATACGCCGTATTTTAATCCGAGTACAGAACTAGACTTGGGATTAATAATAATGCTCGTTATACAGATTATCGTAAAGGTAGATTTTTGAGATATATGAGAAATTCAAAGTCTCTTCAATTATTTGTCTAATATATTTTAGTTCTTTACCCCAAAGTCATTTGTTCTTTCTATCACTATCTCAAACAGAATCCATTATCATCTTTGATGTTTTTTTTCTCCTTTTTAAATACTGACTTTCTGTAATCTAGTTTTATTAGTTGCACATCTTTACTCAGATATTTCAATGTTCAATTCCTAGGGCACTGATTTTGATAGATAAAGATGATTTTACTCCCTTCATTTATCTTACAGAAATGACTTGTATAATTTCCTGAATACTAGACACTCTTCAGTACTATGAAGCATTCTTTAACTTTTCTAAGGCTATAGTAGATGTTTCCTCTGGACAATTTAGATCACAACTTACATTTAATTTTTTTTCTTTCTTCTGAAATGTTGCTCGCACAGCCACTCTATAATTTTTGTTATCTAATTACAAAAATGTCAAATAGTGATGATCTTCGCAGTTTTTGTTTTTCCTTCCTTTCCTTGGTGGTAATATTATTTCCACTTTTGTGATCCGAATACCAGCACTGAACGCATCACTGAACAGTTCATGTAGAGACAAAAATAGTCATTATCCATTCCACTTTAAATTGTCATCCCTTATATAATCTTTGATTCTTCAAGATATGCGCTAAGACATTTTAAGATGAGAGCCGTGTACTGTATATCGCAAAGGCGTTCATTGAAGTTTGTTGTTTTCTTTTCAGTAAAACTCACGACAGCTGCAGATTATCAAAAGCTGATTTTGAAAAGGTTAAAAGTAGGAAATTGCATAATGCTTCTATTCTGTCCATTTTTTATTATTTATTTTATTTTTTTATCGCTATTCAATCATTGTTGACAGAGAAAGCCAACCGTCTATCGACTGAGTTTTCCTTCTTTCCAACTCTTGCCTTGATGATCTCTAATTTCTAAATAAATGCCTTTATTCTAAACACAGCGTATTCAATGCACGTTTGTTTGTTTTTTTTCCTAGAAAAATAACAAAAGCATCTTCACCAATTTGTATTCTAAAATAGTTTTAATTCTGAAGGTATTTCTCCACTTGTTCTGAAAATTTTTACAAAAGAATTGGTGCCCTGTTTTGTTACCTTTACATGTTCTCCTATACTACGTTTTTAATGTTGAACTTAGAACTTCAAAATTAATCCTATTGCTAAGAAGGAAGTATCCTTAGCATGCATCCTATTACTCTCGCATCAATCCCTTCTAAAATAATTGAGACTGTCATTAACACGACCTGGAAATCTTCTTGATTATGTCACCCATTGTCGACAAATACCATGTTAAGATTTGGAGAGAAATTCAAAGCCATTTGGTTCGATTTTGCTCCATAATTCTTAAGTAAGCTCTCCATTTATGGTCTGGAAATCCGATTTCCAATTTTGGATTTGCAAATTGGGTTGAGTTTTTCTCTCTTGGCGTTATGAGTGAGAGCGCACGCCACTTCTAAATCGATCTTTATCCCAAAATGTTGTATATTGAATTTTAAATTTAAGAGTAGCCGGCTAGCATCAAGTCGTTTTTCTAAGTAGAAAGTGATGTCAGTAGATGGTGAAATGGTTGACTGTGAATGGTTGATTAAAATGTAAAAATGTACTAATTTATCACGATTTTTAATATTCTATGTTTCTAAGTTATAAGTCAATCAAGATGACCTGCATACTTATACACTCTCTTCCCTCCCAGCCCTATAAACTAGTTGGCAACATTGAACCAGGAACTGCCTTTTAGTGTTCAAAAAAATCCATATGGTAAGGTATATGCTGTTTGTCCTGTTGTGACTGTTCTAGCCAGTTTGTGTATTTTGTAGGGGGGAAGGAAAAGCTTTTCCTCCTTTTATGTAAATAGAAATAACTTACCAAGGGTGGAGATGGCTTCTGATAATGAAGAAATAAAAAAAATCATGTTTAATTTTCGCCAAAAATATGTTAGTAAAATATATAGCTATTTTTATATAGTTTATGCTAAAATATAATAATTTCATTTTCTTTAATTATATAAGATTTAAACAATTAAGCCGAGTCTCAGTGGCAAATTCTGAAGAAAACAATTAATTAGCCTAGGGAGGCATGTGGTGAAGTCGTCTGTAAGGATAATAAAATAACACACAGGAACTTCTGAATTATATTAACAAGACCTGCAAAGTTTCATTTCTAAACCGAATTCGCCGCATCATTCTTCATAAATTCGTGTATGGCAAAACTTCGAACTAAATTCTTCCGTGAATATTTTATATTTCCGTATGTCCAGCAAATAATGATCTAACAGAACCCAATTATGCACTAATACTAGGTTAATTTGCGTACTCATCAGAGGAAATTCCTATTCTCTTTAATGTAATGCCGGGTCAGCTTACCCCCCCCTCCTCCCTCCACATACACATACAATCGAAAACTTTTTTTTTAAATTCTTCATTGACGGCCATTTCAATGGATATATATCTCACATACATTTTTAATTATTAGTACCTGTTAAACTCTATATTTAAGTTGTAATATCTTTTTTTAGTATTCATTTAAATTGGTGTCTAAGTGGAATTACACCAAAAATAAATTCATTATGGTTATTATTATTATTCTGTCCCATAACTTATTTGGTCTTAATGGCGTGTCACAGCCAGCCAGGTAACTTGCCTTTTCATGAACTTGATTTTACTTTGATAGGACGGTTAATCTGTTGCAGTAATCCATGGAAAGTATGTGTGCGTATGTGAGAGAGTGAGAGAGTTCTCTAGTCAGACTGTTTAGTAGGGACAAAAAATCCCAATTTTCGGGGAGGAAATCTTTTGACATCCAAAGACAGTGTTTTGACTGACTGTGCTAATAGTATTATATTCTATCTATCTCTCCCTTCCATCTGCTTCAGTCGAGTTGGGCCTCCTCCCAATGAGGAATCAAGGCGAAATAATGCAGCCCGCAAGCCACTCCTGCTGCATCCCTATTGGAGGTATTCATGACTGTATTCCGTGCGTGTTCACTGGGCCGGCTTGCCTGCTTGCGGGATGAAAAAACCCAAGCTAAACTGCTGGAAAAAACCTACTGCCCGCGCTCAAGACCGGGCGCGGGCAGTAGGGTTTCCTCAGATCTTCCTCAGCCATAGCCAAGTTGGCTATGGCTGAGGAAAATCCTTAAGCTCCTCACGTCTTCGACGGGAATCGAACCTAGGACAGACACTCCTTATATATATATATATATATATATATATATATATATATATATATATATATATAGAGAGAGAGAGAGAGAGAGAGAGAGAGAGAGATTAAAGATACCAAGCTATTTTAAATATAAACCTGGTTTTAATCCATTTCCCAAGTAAGCAAACAGACAAGTAAGTCAAGTTTGCGCCTACAAGTAGTGCAGGTCTGGGTGACCCGCACGTAGTGTAAGTCTTAGGCAACTCGTGGTCGTGGTTAACGTATATTATACCCAAGGTAAAAAACTTTTTACATATATATAGATAGATAGATTTCTCTTTCGTTATTCTAAAATGCATTTATAAGAGCTTTTGAACTGAAAGGGAGTTAGCCTCATATGGATATGAGAGTGTTTTCTCAGGAAACTCGATTTTTAATCTCCATAAAACAAGACTGAACACCACAAGGAATTATCAGTCAGGCTATACTCGTCTCATAATAATAATCTGTAGTGTGATCCTAAATCATCATCAACAACACTCTTCGCATATTTATCAGTTTCCTTACTCGCACCTTCATACTCGACACAAGTGGGCACATCCCACATCTTAATTCTTCTTCCATAGCATTTTTTAACAGCCCCTATTTTATTATTTATACTCTTAACTTCTGATGTACAGCTGCACTTGGATGTTTTCAGAAGTATATATATAATCAGTTACATTCTAACAGTCTCTTTGCCTTCAGTTTTTAATAATCACTTGATCCTTTTCTCTCTCGCTCTTAAAATAGGAGGAATTCCATTCTCACACTGCCACAAAATGTCTCGGGGATTTGTATACCTGTTGAAATGTGAAAGCTTCTTCCCTTTTTGGAAATAAGCTAGTAGTTAATTCTTAAAAATCTAAGATAATTTCTGTTGGATTTCTGAAGCACATGTATGTATCTTGAACGCAATAGTTTTTCATACATAATCATATTTTAATGTTAAAGAAAAGCAAAATATTTGTTTTTTTTTGTTTCAATCTTATTTGAGAATGTTATAAATTCTGCCTAAGACTCTTTGAAGAAGTCTGAAAAGAACTGATAACATTTTCTTTTGCTATTGAATCTTAAATGGCAAATATGTTTATAGTAAGTTATATTTTATTTATTTAATTATATTGTTTAAAGTATATATTAACTGTATTAGTTTATTATTGATGGTATTACATTTTAACTGCACTGAGTTCAAGAAATATATTATAGCATGGCTATACGTAAATTTGTTGATATCCGGAATGAATGTAACATACTGGCATTAACATCTTTAATTCAGCTGATTAGATGCAAACATCGCTAATGATCGGCTCAATAGTAAGTGTGATGTAAATATTAAGATGATTAAGTAAGGATATTTTCACTCTGGGGATGAGACTGATAAATTTAAACCATTTTGAAACAGTATTATTATAAGTAATCGCTACAGAGTTGAACAATTTGCTTAATAGACTGAAAAAAAACAGTCTGCTGGGTTATTAGTTAACAACAACATTGTTGAAAATTGCATTTGACTTATTCAAAGATGCAACTTACCATCACTGAGTTCTGTAAATACTTTTGCTGATTTTCACACTGCATAAGACGAAGTACTATTAAAGAAACAATACTTGATACATACTTTCAATTCTGGTTAGGTTTATACTTTCGGAGTACAAATGCTACTTATTCTGTAGGTTGCAGAATTTTCAATAAAAAAAATTCGCTTATTTTTCTTTAAAAACATTTTGTCACTGATTTTATCATTCTTTCTTAAAACGTTCTTAAAGAAAACTCTTCTGCCTTAGGAGTCTGATTTATAACTAATAAGATGTCTTAGATTCGCATTTTTTTCTTTCATTTGTGTATGCGTGTGTAGGGAAAGGGGAGGGGATTTTGTGCAGGTAAATGCCTTGACGTGAGCAGAAACACAGACTTATTTTGTAATTGTTTCTGAAAGATGATACTTTAAATATTTTATTGCTAGTTTTCCGTCTCTTAATCACATTTCTTTTCACTTCATCTCTTTTTACAATCGCAGCTTCACTAGAAAAGGTTGAGACGACCTACAAAACATAGATATACAAGAACTATTTCATTATTGGTTAATGCTTGATTGCGATGTTAACTAATTTTGTTATACATAAACGTTTTTCTTTTTACAGACCGTGATGGCGCTAATAGAGAATGAAGAGATAGAGAAAGAACATTTAGATCCAAAAATTGAAGATGTTTTAGAAGCTTTTATATGTGGAAATGTTACGCGTATAACTAGTTTGACAGAGAACGAAAAGAAAGCATTGTTTGCAGCGATGTCGATGAGTCTCGATTCCAAAAGCAAGAAGCACGTTAAGTGCCTTCTGAAGCTCATATATACTAATAAAAATTGCTTTAGAAAAACAGTACCCGAGCATATAATTTCTGATGTGTTATGGGAAGATGTAATAAATTACGCACCATTACTTATAGACCTAATGAAAAAGGGATTGATGCTGTCTCCGAACTTGTTATGCTCATTACTTTTCATGTTGATTCCTAATTTAGAACAAATCATGGAAATTATACCACGAGACGACATTGCTGATGTACTTTTTAATTCCATCCGAGACCTCATTCATCAGAATGAATGTTATGTAAACACAACACGTAAGTTCGTTCCTAGGTTTACAGCTGAGTTTCTAAATGACCTGGACCCAATAAGAAATGACGCACCAGAGGGACCCTATAAGAGTGTAGAAGATTATATTTCAAGGCAGTGTCGTTACCTCGAAGATCGTATTATTACTCCTTTCGAGGAGATACTAAACGAGTTCAAGTTTCAGAAGATGTATAACCTTCCCTTTTATAGCCTCACTGACGTACGCGTTTATGAAAATTGCACCATCACTGATATGGTATATACAGTTTATGGAAAGGCTTACAGGATAAAGATCACTTTTGAAAAGCAGGTGTTTTGGGAATATGTAAAACGCCTTAAAGAAAACCACACACTGGTTATTTATTCTGATACAATGAACACTTTTGTGTTCGGGTGGCTTCTTGATCGTTTCCCACAGAATGGGATCAGTAATTATTGTGAACTAACTTTCTTGAAAAGAGACTTCAGAAACAATGTTTTATTTCCTGGCAAACACATAATTTTAGAATCTTCCATTCATTCTGATGCATATTGTTCTCTGCTTGCTCTTAAAGAAATCAAGGATCTCCCTTTCGTTGACAACATAGTTTTCAAACAAAATTTGGAGGATTATCCAAAGTATATTGTAGAGGAAGCAAATGACGAGGAAGCAAAAGAACAAATTTCTTCCAAAGAAGGCAACATGAACTCAACATCCGAAGATAATGATTTTCCTAGTGGAAATTTGAAACAACAAGAATTTGCGGAACGTATTATTTGCGGAACCAAATTTAAACCGTTCAAAGAATTTAACGCGAAATTTTTGAAAACCGTTCTTGATCAGCATCAATACATGGCTTTCACAATGGCTCTAAATACAAAAATTTCTCTGATTGATGGAGCTCCAGGAACTGGAAAGACTTTCCTTGCGTTGAAAATTATACAAGCAATTTTAGAAAACAAACATGTTTCGGTACCAATTCCGATATTAATCATAGCGTCTAGTGAAGAGGTTTTAGATCAACTTCAAAAAGGTGTTCTTTGGTTTACCGATAAGGTTATAAGATATAAGCTGCTTAGCTTTTCAGATATGACGAAAAGAATATCCTCAAAGGCAGGTAGTCCAAGCTCATCAGAAGACAAAACGTCACTAGAAGTCGGGAAGGCGTTGAATTCTCTATTCATCAATGATAATGACATTTCTGCCAAACTATCTATTCTTAAAAAATACATGTCAAATTTAGAAATATGGAAGAAGCAAATCAAGGACTTACCTTCTCATCCATTACTTTTTGCTAATATGTTTCGAAATATATTGCGAGATTTTGAGGATTTTTCTGAGAATAAAGCAACAGATTATAAGCAACACCCGTTTCTAGCGAAATGGCTTTGCATAACTCCAGAATTTCTTCTTGAATATCAAAAGGTTGACGAAACCCGTATAACTTTTCAGGAAATTTATAATAAAGAGGAGATGAAGGAGGAGGATATTGTTTCGGATGGTGTTATAGTTGACGAGCCAATAGCTCACATGATGGCCAATATGGTAATGGAGCTGTTCTCTTATCACTGCACAGATTGCAGCCAAGAAGCACAGAACAAAAATGGAGCAGATGATGAGAGTAAACGTCGCGCAACGAAAGATCAATCACAGAAAGAAGAGAGTGATGTAGATGAAGAAGAAGAAGAAGATGAAGATGAAGAAATCGACTGGGAAGGTAAAATGCGTCAGCTGGAGTACAACATAATAGTAAACGAAGAAATTGAATCACAAAAGGATAGCGGCGATATTTGCTGTTCCACTTCGAATTCATCATTATGGGAGTTGAAACTACCGGACAGATGGTGCCTTTTTAATCGTTGGCGAACAAAAATCATCTCTAGACTTAGAGAAAGACTTAATGACGAAGAACAGAAGTACAAACAATGCTTAAAAGATATCGATACACGAAAAGTTAATTTGATGAGTGGTGTCGATGTTTTGATTATTAATATAACAGCCGCCGTCATTGACAGAAAACTTATTGAACAGTTGAACCCACGAGTCGCTGTTGTAGAAGAAGCAACACTTATTTCGGAAAGTCAACTTGTTTCCTGCTTGCCACTCACTATAGAGCATTTGATTTTGTTTGGAGATTTCATGTCACTTCAGTGGAATTCATCATACAGAGTCACACAGTCAATTTTCGAAACCTTTGCTAAGAATAATTTTCCGTACGAGCAGCTGAAGATACAATATACCGTCCGGGGTCCTAAGGGAGAACTATTATGTTATCACCTTTGTCCCCCACTGGAAAGCAAAAAGATTACAGATTATGATCATACTACTTTTATTGGGATACAAATATGCAAACATCTTAATCCGGGTCCAGAAGAAATGCATGTCCTATATAACAAGGACAATCTAATCATAATGTCTCAGTGTGAAAAACCATGCAATCAAATGCTTAAATGTGGTCACCGTTGTCCTGGAAGTTGTGGCTCGTGCTTTCTCTTGCAAATACACGAGAGGTGCAAAGAAACTTGTTATAAAGAACTGCCTTGTGGTCATATCTGTCCGGATATCTGCGGTGTTCAGTGCGGACCATGCAAGGCACCTTGTGAGCTTCACTGCCCTCATGAGAAATGTCCGAACGAATGTTGGGAACCTTGTGGAAAATGTATAGAACCTTGTAATTGGCGATGCAAGCACTTTGCTTGCACCCGAGAATGCTGGGAAGAATGCGACAGAGAACCGTGCAATTGGCCTTGCTCACTTACTTTAAAATGCGGTCATCGATGTCTTGGATTTTGTGGAGAACCCTGTCCTCCTGTTTGTGGGGTCTGCGATCCTGAAAAGTTAATTACCAGAAACAGTCGTCTTTCTAATCAACATTACATCTTGTTGGAAGATTGCGGTCATGTAGTGGAAAAGGAATTATTGTATGATTGGTTTCAACTACATGATACTGATTTTAATGTCAAATGTCCCCACGAACTGTGCTCAATAAGAATATCGCATAATAGGAGACTAGGAAATATTATTAAACAGCGTAAAGCTAAATCCGATCGAGAAAATGAAGAAAACCAAGTAAGCCTCATAGATTCAATTCGGGACTCTCTTTGTATAATGGAACTCCCTGCTGAGAGCAATGAAATTAATCATTTTAAAGAGCTTCTTGATAATTGGATGAATAATCATAATTACGCCTTGAGCATGCAACAGAAAGAGGAGCTATTGTGGGCTGTTGGTAAATTGAGGAAAATGATACTACTACATCAATACAAACAAAAATTTCAGTTCATGGGATCGTGTGTCCTAAACGTATATTCAACAACAATGGATTTAATTCTATCCCAAACTCCATTTGATGAAGACACAGAAGAAAATATTAAAAGGGCTATTCAACTTCTGGGAGGTCTTTGTGCAATGGACATGTAGTAATGAGGAAATCCAAATTTAATGAAATTGTAGAATAATTTTAAAAGGATAGAAGAAATGTCGTTTATTTATTTGGAATTTATATAGAAAATTGTTCAACTACAGTTATTAATGTCAAATAAAAACGAAAAATAAATGAATTTTTGCATTTGATTTAATATGGCTACTCAGTTTGTTATCTATCTATATCGATATATATATATATATATATATATATATATATATATATATTACGTCTCTTAGCTTTCCCAAAAGAACTCTCTTTCTCAAATTTTTCTCCATGCTTTCTTCTCTGTTTCATCTTAATTTCTTTCTTTTTTTTTTTTTTTCAATTTACTTCATCGAATAAGAATTCTTTCACATCCATTTAACTGATAATGAGGAAATCAGTTATCTTTAACGTTTAAATGTTAATAATAACTGATTTAAGCGGGATTTTTTTTCAGCTGGATCACTTTCTCCGGCTGCATGCTTTTCATTTATTGGCTCCGTTAGAACTCTACTAGGAAGAGGAATGAAGTCGTTTCTCATTAGAAGGATGGACAGTGAAAAGTATATGTGCTATATAAAAAAAGCTGAATTTATTTCATATTTAATAACATTTAAAAAATAAATAAAGCATATTAAAAAAATAAAACCCATCTAGTTACACTTATTTCAAATTATGCATTTGTATTTAGAATAAAAGCTGAATACATTTTAAGAAGATTTAAAGGATCTAAAATGAAATTATTCTAAAAATTACATCCCGGTTCTTGCTTATCTACACTAGTGTATTGAGAAAGCCTGCATGAACTGTAGGTCATATCATTATGGATGTTTTTAAACGGATATGTGTTAACCACTTTCGATTATTCGCCTGGTTGGCCTCGTGGTTAGTGTACGGTTTATCCTCCAACCAACAACTTGTGGGTTCGAATTCCACCGTTAAAGTGGTTATTTAGGGATTGTCTTTTGGTAGGAGATGAATTTTATTACCGGAGCGGTGCTTTGGGGTTATCTAAAAATAAATAATAATGAAAAAAACTTAATAAAAATAATAGAAAAAGAAATCTTTAGCTTACTCGCGCACCGTACTAATGTTCTATAGATTTATAACCTTTCGTGCTTGGGAATCGCATTAAACATCGCCTTGTTTATTATTTGACATTTTTGTGGATAAATCAGTATTTTTTTCTAATAGCTAAATGCAATATAAGATTGTTAATGAAGTTGGTGTTGAAGAACAAATCAAAAAACAGTCGTACTCGTATTGAGTGTGAATTTCGAAATTCATTTCCAAGGCTTCCATCACAACAAGGAAAGCTTCACACGTTACAAAGATAGTTATAATATTCCTGATAAAAATTATAATAAATGCATATTTGACCTAGTGAAATTTGGTTTATTTTTCTATGTAATAAAATAGTTAAAATGATTTTATCCGTTTATTTCACTAAGATATGGCGTTAGGGCTTCTGTTTAACCATGGTAACATTCTTGCGTCTACCACTGTTCATAGCTCAGTGGTAAGGTGCTTGTCACTACTTCAAATTGTTCTACGTACGAGTACAATTTCCACACCAATGTTTTAGGTCGCTACGGCTCTGAAGCTTTAATTATTTATTTATTTTTCTAAGGTTGAAAGCAAATCGTGCTCATCATAGCATCTTGCTATACGAAATGTGATTTATTTTTTTATAAGCAGTCAAACTCTAAATGCTCAGCCAATGAGCAGTTTCTTCTCTTCCCTAACTGAATTTATCAGTCTACTTGTCAGTACTTTCCAAATGGTGAATCCATTTTCATAAAGCACTCTTCATGATTTATGAAAGCAATTGAAATGAATAAAAATTCATTTACAGAAACTGAATCGCACGAATAGATATGGACTTCTTATTTCATTTCGTTTTGATTGCAAATAAACCAATTTTGCAAATTTTTCAGCAGCTCGATGGCTAACAACAGGGCCGTCGCCAGATTAGATCGTGCCCTAAGTCAAAGATTAAATATCGCCGCTGATGATTATATGACAAAAATATAATAAAATCTTCAATTGCTATTTTGATTTTATTACAAGAGAAACATTAATGCAAAACGATTACATAAAAATATTAATTAAATGTTTGCTCTACGGGGATATCGCACAATAAAACTATTTATGAGTTCTAAATTTATATAAGGTATGTCCGCCTCTATCGATATAGTTGCTAGACCAACCACTCTTTCTTGGGTCATTGCTGTTCGCAAACAATTTTTAATCAGTTTAGGCTTGGAAAAACTTCTTTTCGCACTTGCTACGCTAAAAGGAATTGTTAGCGTAGCGACGGCGCCTACCGCAATATGGCTGAATGAGCGCCCTTATTAAGCCCCGCCGTGAAGCAGGCTGTCGCTATGCTACACCCTGTCGACGTAACAATCATATTTGGAGTTAGCTGTCTGTTGATATAGACACATGATATAACTTAGATGGATACTTATATATCAGTTTCTTATAGGTGATGTCAAAGATGTCAGGCTTTGATATCTATTCGAATATTCATGATTATTAATGTAGACTGTTACAGAAAATTATTCATTGAAGTTTCAGTATTATCATTAAGTAATCATCGAGTAAGCTGTTTAACAAACCGCGTGGGAGCATAAATATCCATATATGATTATAAAGTTAGATCTCACAGGATTAGGAACACAAACTTGCAATGTTTAAGACTTAAAACATCTCAAGAGCCTTTCAAAAAACAAAAATATTGCTGACAAGACACCTAGAGAATATATAATATAATGTTTTAATTAAGCTACTTCCTGTTCAGTTCATTTTAATCACGCTGTAAGGATAGTCTCCGTTATTCATCTAATCAATCAGAAAGGTTTATGGCCTCTTATAATTAAAGACATGACTATCCCGTATAAAGTAAGTACACTAATAAACACGCATTTTATTGTTAAGCATTATCTATATAGCAGATAATTACTTATGTGGCCTCAGTGGAGAAATGGATAGGAGCTTTTCTTCTTCAACTCCAGAGTAAAGTATAAAACTTCAGTAAGAAAGTTTAAGTCTTTCTTAAATGAAATTATTATGCAAAACATCTGAAATCTTTACAATAATGTATTATGAAAACGATGTGATTTTGACGAAAAGGCCTATATTTGACAAAGGTGACTTGAGAATCCCTAGATGGCCATAATCTGAAACCACCTAATGTAATTTTTGTTTTAGTTTATTTCAGATTGTCTAAAATTAATCCTTTACTAAAATTTATAGTTGTAATCAGCCGAATCATTAGAAGAAAAATTAATCAGAGGAGAACGGCTCAATAACGTTCACTTTTGAAGTGGAAAGAAGGAATTAAGGCTATTGAAAATATATGTCCTGAATTTTGCTTTGATAAGTGTTTTATGAAGAAATGGCGGTTTTTTTCTTACTTTTCGTTTTCAGTAACTGATTTGTTAACATTTCTGGCCATCGATGACAAGCCGCGGATTGAAATCAAATTCCGCTTGTAGCAAGATGTTCGTATAAGTTTTAGGGTGATTGATGATTTTCATTGCCCAATGTGATGTGATATAACTGCCTGCCTTTATTGGAAGCTTTAAGTTGCATGATATTTTTGTTGTTTTCAGATCTAACCGTAGTGTACGCATGTCAATGTACAGTAGTTCCCAAACTATTCGTGGGTAAAATTACTATTAGAAAAAAAAATCTTAATAAGTACTTAACAAAAGAAAACCAAAAATATTAATAATGCTGATATGAAACTTACTGAAAATTGTTTTAGCAGGCTTTAAAAAACAACTGGCATAGAATGTTAGTAATGCTAAAGTTCAAATCCACTCAATGTTCTTTTTTGTTAAAATCTCATATATAATTATACTTAATTAGATAATACAAAGTAAGTAATTGTGTATAATTAGATTCGCTAATAATTATAACTGTTAACAAATGATTCACATAATACTATCTCTTAACCATCGCTAGCCGAGCAGGATGTATCCCAATTCAACGTGTTACTATTAAAGCCAACTTACAATAGTTTGCACCCTAAAAGCATTAATTATTCCGTTACCAATATTTTTTTATATTATTCTTTAAAGATTGTGGAATTTAATAGTCAGATAATACGTATGTAGGCTAATAGATTAGGTTGCTGGCACTCTCTCCGTATGCTATTTAAACAAAATTGCAATCTTTGAACTCATAATATTACTGTTAGTCTGGAGGCAGGTTTATGTTAATACCTAGTAAAAACAAATCTGCGATAAATATTCGAACATAATTATTATGTCTGCAAAGGAATCCTAAAAAAAAAAAAGGAATTCCTCTTATCTAGAAGAGATAAGGGAATGGAAATGAAGTAGGACATGCATTTTATAAATGATCTGATAGCAGAATAATAGATGACGCATGCTATGAAGTGATGAAGGAAGGTGGTTGTATCTCTTGGTATCACTTGCTTTGTTAAGAACTTTCGCTTGATTTAACCACCGAAATTGTTCACAAAATGGGCACACTCTCGCTTTTGTTTAACAGTGTGCCTATTTCGTGAACGATTTAGTTGGTTAAATCCATACCACGACTTACTGCTATCCTTCCAAATGATTAAAAAAACTGTATACGATTCTCATCAATGATGACAGGAACATTTCTTCGGACAAGTCTCATGCGGAGGTGGACTCCCTATGAGACTGGTCTCCTAGATTTGGAACGGATCTACCCATCTGCCTAACGAAAAGATGACCTTGTCCTATGCTAATAAGTTCCTTGGGGAAAAAGAGTTGGATATATAAAGAAAACGCGAACTATGTTTGCATGCTTATCATAGGAAAGGTCTATTGGCAGATTTCCTACACACAAGCCCATAACCAGTAATGTACGAAAGATTCTTTTACTTGATCGAAGTAAAGATTGTGTCATTTGTAAACAGCTTAGTTTTTATGGAGAGCTAGATTTCTAATTAATTTCAGATCAGGATGATATGGTATTGGAAGAGTTAATATCCTGTAGGTAATCGCAAAGGCAAAAATCTCAGTTTTCATTTATGTTGAAAACTACCTTCATAAGAATTCCATAGCAAACAATAACCGCAATTATGGTGAAGTCTGTCTTCATTAAAAGAGTTGAAATGAGAAAGATTTTTTTTGTTTTTAATTAAAAACATTTTTATTATATATCACAAAGAAGAAACAGTACAAAAGAGCAATGAAGACGAAACGCTGGATAGGAAAATTTTTGGAAAAGAAATCCATGATGACAATAAGAACGAGAGAGAAGAAACGGTCTATTATAGCATTCACAATAAAGATGATATCATGGCTTTCAAAACCACAAGACAAAGCATTTCAAAAGGCTATAAACATGAGCATATCCGCCATTTTTCAACCGTTTTTCACGTTACTTTCCGGAAGGCATTTACCGATCTCCCACAGATAGGAAATCTTGGGAATCTTTTCCAAGAGTGAAGAGCCACATTCTGCTTTGGTCCATATATTTTTTTATCTTGCATCAAGAGAAGAACCATCACCTTTCTTTTATCGCCATCTTTTTAAGCTTCTTTCTGAGGTAGTTTTAAATTTCTTCATAAATAAAACATCCTAACATTTATCATATATTAGAATAAAACAGCCGTTTCGCAAGGTAAAAATCTATATTCCATCTTTTAACGGATTACGACACTCATTTTACGTCTTCTAGCTATTTATTTCCTACCAGTTTTGGCGATAGCTTAAAACGTCAGTGTTCAAGTGACAGATTGCTCCCTCTAACGTCTCTTATGCGTACATCAGTGGTGCACAAGCTAAGCATATATGAGATTTTAAACGTCATCTCGACGGTGTAAACAATAAGCGAGAACGTGACGGGATTGTTGTCAGATGAGAGAATGGCGTGTTGCGATCTGCGTTACATACATACCAACGAGGAAGTCAAACATTTATCAGACTTTTGATTCTGAAATGAATTTGCAAATAAGGGCAAGAAGAATCATCTGATTCTACTTTTACACGTCGTCGGAAATTTCTAAAAAGGATTTGCAAGTACGTGACGTATTAATAGGGGTCGATCGCTTCTTTTAATTTTTTTTTTAAATTTAAACAGCAGAAATGCACGGCTAAAATCTTTTAGGGAAATCTTTTCGTATTGTTCAGCTTTCCTCTCTCTCTCTCTCTCTCTCTCTCTCTCTCTCTCTCTCTCTCTCTCTCTGTGTGTGTGTGTGTGTGTGTGTGTGTGTGTGTGTGTGTGTGTGTGTGTGTGTGTGTGTGTGTGTGTCTTTATCTTCACGAACAACGATATATTATCATGGCTTTCTGAACGGCATTTATTTTTTAGTTTTCATCTTTCATTTATATCTTTAGTGCTCACGTAATCTTTTCAATTTATCAATTTTTATTTCCGTTTGGAATCCTGATTTGCTGAAAATAAAATGCATATTGAAAATCCCATTATTTTTTGACTTTTCAATTTTCATTTGCACTTTCATTCTCACTGTATGAAAGCAAAAGTGAACAAACTTAATTAGAAACACGCATCCTACATATACTGACCGAAAAATAGCCAAACTATTGATAGAAAACAGGATTAATTTTACTGTATTTGATCATTAATACGCCAAGAAACAAAAAATCTTTAGAAAGAAGTTCGGATACCAGTCTTCCTCCTTTTTCTAAAGCATATATGCCACTATTCAGATACTGTTAAACCATCTAAAAGGATAACTGTGCATTATTTTTACTTTCTCTCTCTCTCTCTCTCTCTCTCTCTCTCTCTCTCTCTCTCTCTCTCTCTCTCTCTCTCTCTCTCTCTCTCTCAGAGTAAGAGAGAGTAAAAATAATTCTTTGCAAGATTAGGCAATCAGGAAAAAAGTCAGACCGAGCAGATCTGCTATTTAGACTTGTATAATACAGTTGGCAGTAGAGGGTATTATCATCTTCATAATACTGTTTTAATATTTTTCTAATGGTAGTCATCCGTTGAAAATCCCATTAAAGCCCATGCCAGTGTGTTAAGAATTTATCACAGCTCCTTCCTATTATATCTTTGTAAAGTTTACTTCTGGAATTCGTAGCGAACTGAAAGCAATTTATTCATCTTGACTGATAAAAGCAATGGATATAGATATATACCGTGGGGCAAAAATATACGGGTACACGATTGTTTCACAAATCGCCATATGCCACTGACTCGTTTTTTGTCGCAATTACTTTTCTGCGTATATTTTCAGCTAAATGGTGATAAACAGACGCTGGTATGTTAGCTTATTTGTCTAACAAAATAGCTCTCATTTCCTGTAGAGAAGTTGGACGCATTGATCTTAACCTTAACCGAAGTTCTTTTTCACAAAAGTTCTCTTTCCCAAAGGCTTGAAATCGAATCTTTTTTGCTAGACAAAGCATTCTCATTTACTGAAGTCACTTCTTATAGTATATGACAAGATGGATTATTATGTTGATAGTGATATTGAAAGCTGATATTGTAACAAGAATTCTGGTTCACACTAGAAGTATCTACATACTATAAAGCAGATCTCTTTTCAGAACAATGAATGAGATCATCCAAATATTATAATAAAACCAAAATAAAGATCTTTAATAGCAGAGCAAAGTTAAGGCTGTATTATGTGGATCAGAGACATAAAAAGTGACAAAAGAGAAGGCTTCTTCGTATTAGATTAAAAAAAAGCATATAGCTGGATTTCATTTTTCTTATTTAATGATATTATTCATACTGTTATTTTTTATTGTGGCAAGGGGTGACTTCCTTTGTTGACCCTCCCTCATTTGGATCTACCATTAGCAAAGAGATGCTTTAAGCTGATTCCCAGATGAAGTGCGTATTAACAAATATATTCTAAATAATAAAAAAAATACTCTGTACAGATCAACCGGAAACGAATGTGATTGCAAAACTGATTCTATTTTAGGATCGAAAATATGTGAAAAGAATGAATTATATATGTTTTAATTCCTCTTATAATTTTTATTTTGTCTCCTCTCACTTCAAACCTAGTTTAGCTACGTATGAAAAACACCTGTTACCTACCCTATATATTTTCTTAGCTAAATTGTACACTTCAGTTAAAATGCTTTCCTGTTCTGTTAGGAAAATTCAATTACAGATAATTAATTCGCATAACTACATCTTGAGACACTTCCTCCGCGCACGTTGTGAATATTCCATGAATATCTTCTTCAAATTAAAAATCTGAACAAGCAATGAGCCATAATCCAGCATTAGACTAATCTTAGAGACATAATATAATGATGTCATTAGAGGCTCTTTTTAATTAAATAATCTATCTGTTGACCTTTACGAGTTGCTTACCAGTATGATTCCCTAGCTTAAATTACCTTTCAACCAAAATAACTCGTCATTTCACTTTAAGCGCTCTTTCAGCTAAAGTTGAGTTACTCAATCTCATTCGGCGATGGCAGGGTTTTTCCTTTCTGGAAACTCGGATTTTACAAGTTGCATGGGCTAACCAGCTGGTCTTCTGGAAAACTGCCGATGTAAGAACACCGGTAGTTTTCATAACCTTAATTGCATTGGTGCTGTAATTCACCATAATCCTAATCCGAAATCTTTTTGTCTACTCAAGAAACCTGTTGGATTATCATGTCAAGAACTGAAATCATCCGAACAACTGAACACTGTACCTAGCTTCATTTTGATGTTCCATTTTATCCGCTATGAAATGAAATGTGACATACTAAAAATTAATTATCAATAATTCAGTTAACAGAGACAAAAATTTAAGTTCTAAAAAGGTCACTCTTAGTTCCCACTCAGTTTGCCAAAACAAAAACGAACATTATACTTTGAATATGATTATGAATTGTTGGCACGTCGGAGTGGATTTTGATTTGTTAATCGCCATGCTATATATATTAAAACCTATCCATAACTCAACACATTGGGATATATTGCACCTGGCTTTTGGATGTCGCATCCCGCATTCTTTATCACTGAATAGGTATGTGTTTATATAACTATATACACCGCTTAAAAATAATGTGTGTCAGAATTTGTACATTGGAAAGTTTATAGATTAAAAAATTCTAGTAATGAATATTTATTAACATTCATATTTTGGTATTTAAAGATTCACATTAAAAATAAATACTAAGTTTCTAATACGATAGAAATTAAAAATTCTAATACAATAAAAAAATTGTAGTATGGAGATGATAGTGTCGATTAAAAATTGATAGCGTAACTCTTCTCACTACATTGAGCATGCTGACTGATAAAGAATTGTGATTTTTATTTGCAAGTGACACGAGCACTGTCTTTGGTAACAATACATAAGTTAAAATTAACCCTACACAAAAATTATTATAATTGAGTTTTGGACTTCAGAATTGAGAATGATACCCTTATACCTGTGCAGATGTTCGTGTATTGCCAATTGAAATAATAAAATATTAAAAATAAAAGCAAAAGGTATGACAGCGATGAATGATCGTTTATGAACACCAAATATATAACTTTAAAACAAAATGTATAGAATTTGCGTTAAAAGAAATTTGGAATTTTAAATTTATGAATTTTGATTATAATTTATTACATTTTGTCATCGTGAAACAAATATAAGAAATGTACTAATATAGAAAGATACTGTTTGTGCTACCAAATACAGGAATTTATTTCAAATATCGCACCAGTATACTGAGAAGGCAGAGGCATAGCAAACAGTTTCGTTGCTTTAGTGCTAGACAAGGTAGAAGAATAATTCATCGCATTCTCTACCTTTTCCACTTTTTTGTTTATTAACAAGTTCAGCATACACATGTTGTAAACTGTGTTGTTTTAACAGCATGAAAAGCACACAGGTATGATATTTTTTTTATCTTAATCTCATTCACGAAAGATTGTTAGCCTGTAGTACATTGACATTAGTATCATGAGCTAGCTAAGGGTTAAATAAATTATTTGGAAACCCTAAGCTAGTGACTAATGCATGGAACTTTTATAAACCACCAGTAGGAAAAGTGGGGGTCTCACTCACACTGGACAATGAAAATTTTGATTGAATTTTGGTTGAAGAGCGGATACCAGCTGACTGCCAGAACGTATAGTTCTAAAACTATTCAGTAGGTAGGGGATATTAGAGTTAACTAGCTATATATTGGGCTATTTTTTATTGTTTTTCATGGCTAACCGAAATATGAGAAATTATGTCGTCTATAATATGCCGTGGGATAGGCAGAAAGTTGTGTGTGTGTGTGTGTGTGTGTGTGTGTGTGTGTGTGTGTGTGTGTGTGTGTGTGTGTGTGTGTGTGTGTGTGTGTACATGTGTACAAAAGAAGTCGTGTAGGAAAGAAGACAACGCAACAGGTTTTGTTCGATTGAAAATAGTTTGAATCGCGTAAAGAATGCGCTGAGAATCTTTGTGAGGAATTTAACAAACCAGTCCTGCAACACAGAAACAGGAGTTTTCTTCCACAAACGCTGGATTTTCCACTCACAAAACAGATAAATGGATTGAATAATGCAAGCGATTTGCATGCATAACATACTCTCCTCATGGCCTCAGTATTATTCCCATGATTCCAATCATTTCTGGAGCGCTAATATTACCTCCTTCGGGTCTGATGGGCAAGTTTGGATCTGAAGAATAATTCCAAGTGCATCGTCGTATAATTGCATTTTATCCAGCTCTGCGGCTTAAGAAACAAGTTCCAGGTAACTGTCGAAAATATGTCAGAAATTTATTTTATAACCAACAAGGTGATAGACGCGATGGACAGCTTCTCCTCTTTGCAGATTGTGAATTCATATTCCATCATGGTATGGATGTTTGTGAATGTGATTAGGTGGTAGATGTTTTCATCACTTTACGTGAGACTACTACTTTGCTTTTGGTTGCCTGAGCCTAGTATTCATCCTCAACACCTTTTGGTTTGTTAATCTAAGCGGTATACCAGCCACATTATAGTATCATTCTCAAAAAAAAATTCGTATTAGCTATAGCGTTTAGAAAATTTATGGTAGCATTATCAAAATAAATAGACAAGAGATTTAAATTATCCATGAAGAATAGATAATGCTGATAATGTGAATTGGTAGTAGTTAGTGTGTACTGAGGCTTAATATGCCATAAAATGCAATTTTTCTGGCATTTACGGAGATCTCATAATGTGAGGATCTTTTTTTCCCCTCACTGGACGACAAAAGTCGGTGAGGTTCTACACACAGGATTCCTTTCCTGCTCTCACTCACATATCCATCCCACTAATCGAAAAGGTGTGCAATTATTCCAAATATTTTACGAAAGCGCGATTGAAGATGACGAAAAGTTAAGTTCGGCGACCTTAGCTGTCGTGCTCATAAATGATTGAGGTAGACAGGAGTTAACTATTACTATAGATGGAAGCTCACCAGTACTTTACCGAGTGATGAAAATCATTTGCTATTTTTTCTGACAGCTTTGTTATTCAAAATACTGTTCAAGCAACGATAAAAAAACGTACAACAGAAATTAGGACGGGTATGTGTGTGTGTGTGTGTGTGTGTGTGTGTGTGTATGTATGTGAGAGAGAGAAAGAGAGAGAGAGAGAGAGAGGAATGAATCCGTGAAGATGAGGAAGGAATACTTCTTACATGTGTCCTAATCTCATTGATAACATTCTACATAGAATCTACCAAGGATTTTGAAAACTTCCAGCGTAATAGGTGAACTCTCCCCCCAGAATTGTCACGATATGAAAATATAATAATCGAAGCCTCTCATTACGACCTGACAACATATTGCATGTGTTTGGCAAGATTCCCCACGTGCATATCACTTAAAATGGCTTTTATCTGTATCATATACAATGCAATGATATCTATTATCAGGAGACTCTCCTCCTGATGGGTCTCCTGATAATAGATAAGGATTTACTTAAAATAACGTACACTGCTAGCAATAGAGTTATAACAAGTCCAGAAGCAATAAATATGACTTTGCGCATAAATATTAGTTTCATTTTAGAGAGAAAGCTAAAAGAAAAATTGAATAGTGATAGAAAAACTATTATTGTTCTATACACAGATATGTCCTGTTTTTATATTTTTGTAAAGGTAAACTTAAGCTTACAACGAAAGTGAAATTAAAAACAGCAACTATTTCCGCAGTTACACTCTGGATCTTACACGTTCGGAAAAGCTGGTATGAGAAAATATTTTCAATCTGTACCATCGCATCTATTTGCGCATTTTAGAGGAGTAGAAGACAAGAAATTTTCGGCGAATGGTATTATATACATTAGCTTTGGTTTGAACGAGTATACTAAGTAAAAAAATTGTGTAAACAGATGATATAAATAATAAGCCTGGAAACGATTGTAGATAATCTTTAAAAGGCAAGTTTCGTAATAACATTCATGCATCGCTTTTTTTTTTTCTGAAGGTGTTCTAATTGATAGCAGAATCGTGATAACATGACTACAAATTTTAGTAAAGGTCTTAATATTTAGGTTTTAATATTTATTAAACAGAATAAAAATCCATTCGGTCTGCGTAGTCAATAGTGTTATGCGTATGGACGACAAAACGAATCGAATAGATGCGTATGCATATTGAGAAATGCACCCTACTACTACTAATGATGATGATGATGATGATGAGAGTAAATTTCCTGCATTCGTAGTTATGATTGCTCGGATCTCTAAACTACATAACTTGAAATATTTAGGAAGTTAATAACATCGTTAAGGTTGTAACTAACACTATTTTATTATTACAGAACGTTCTTCAAATCAATCTTTCAAATTAATCATTTAAACACGTGACTTTCGTTCGTTATGTAAATGGGAATTCTCTAATTCTTCTTGGAGTTGTTATTATGAGATTGTAGAATAACAGTTTCTTTCTTACTGTTTTTAAATCTATGTGATAATACTGTCATGTTTAAAAAAATAGTTCTTTTTTTATTTACGCAATGGTCGCGTAAGCTAGTTACGGACATACGACAAAAATACAATTTACAAAAAACTACAGATGTAAAACCAAGAATCAGGACTTATCTGGATTCTTTATCACCAGATTCTTTAATGCTTTGGGTCAAAGGTATTATTGCTGCACTCTTTTCAAGTGGAGATTGTCACAGTAGATCGCATGTTTATTCCTGATGACAGCAACATAAAAGTGCTTTTTGTAAAATAAAAGGGAAATGCCACCTCTGAAAACAGTTCTGTCACATGTAGTTGAATCCGGACTTAGTTGACTGAGGAGAGAAAGAGGAAGTAATAAATTCTCAGGGGTGTTATAAACCTGCGTGGGAGGAGGCAAGTATCGTCCTTTCCAAGATGCAGACTATTTATGGGGCGATGATTTTTCCTAGTACAGTTCCCACTCCCTTGAGTCTTCCGGCTGCTTGAATGATACAGTGTAAATCTTATTTGTATAGACACTGCTTGCCGGTGCATATCCTCAAGTCCCAAAAAGAACTAATTTGGTAAAACCAAATTCGTTACGAACGTATACGAAGTGTAATGGAAGTTTCAGAATTGTATTTATTTATTTGTTATGTTTTCCAAAAAATGGTAGTTACCTACTGTTCTATGCTATCTTGTTCGAAACAATTCCTTTGTAACTTACCACAGCGAACTTAACATTCGCTTCATGTTTAAAAACATTTGCAAGTCATGTTTCGAATTCAGCAAATGCAATCTGCTTTTTTTTTTAATTGATGTGGTTTTCATATCTCTTTCCCGTACACTGTTCGTTTCAATTTTGGACAAATCAAGAAAGTACAAGATGTAGGATATGGAAAGCTTGAGTGAGATATTCCTGCATAAAAATAAACAAATAAAAAAATAAAAGGAATGATCAGGCGCATTCTCTCGTGATGAGCTAATGAATGACTTATCATCAATTGGGGGAGGGGGGGGACAACAGTCTGCTCGGTTTTGTGTGATGAAAAGCTCGATATTCCGTATTCAAAACTTTATTACCTCTATATGAGACAGAAAAACTTACTTTTACCTGTAACACCCTGATAAAATTTCCTTACATATTAAGAAAGAAATCGAGCAAGGTCCTTATCAACTAAAGAGCATGGCCAATGCCCACTGAATCACGGAGGTTCATTGGAGAGCTCCATCTTCCGCGAGCCACTTTGTAAGATGTTTTCCGTACGTGGCACACAATATCAAAATAAAATATTGGTCCAGGGTTCGAACTTAGTGAACGAATGCGTGAGGAACGATTCCATGAATTCCAAAATAAAATCAGCATGAATTTCAGTCCATATTTGAACTTAGAAAAGCAATCAAATCTTTAACTTCGCCTATTGTTTTCTTTCAAAAAGAGCACTAACATTTTAGAGGTTCCTCAAAACATTTTCCTCTATTTAATTTGAAACAGAATTTAATTCTCAGTGTCGCTGTTCTTTGAGTTCTTCTTCTTCTTTTTTTTTTTTTTTGATGGATTGGAAATTGCAAAGAACCTTACACAAACACAAGCGCACATATAAGATATTATTTTTCGATAACATGTGGTACAATTTTGAACATTTTTAAATAAACACCTTATGATAGCACAGATACTTCTTTCTACAGATATTTACCTACCTAGCCATGGAGTAACATTATCTGCCCCTTATACCGGAAACATTTTGATCTTAAATGAATGATTTTAATCCTATCAAACCTTTCGCAGGAAAATTGTTAAAATGGATATTAAATAATTTATTGACTTAAAGACTTAAAATGTGATCTGTGTAACAGTTGTATTAGTTATTGAGTTTAACGCTGATATAACATTGAATTATAACTGCGTTGGAGGTTGTCTCTTACACGAACAACTTCCTGACCCGATGCTCAGGTCGGTTCAGGAAAAACCTACTGCAATGCGTGATACCTTCTGATTCATCCTCAATTGAAAAACCTCTAATTAATGGTTCATCTCATCCTATTCCCAACACGGGATTCGAACCCATCTGGGAATAGGTGCAACATAGAACAGTGCAGTTGGTTTGCCAAAAGTTGCCAGTACACCACATTGGTCCTGTTGATCAATACGCAAGATGACCTAATATCAAAACATATCTTGATAATTCCACCTTCATCGACCTAGAAAATGAAGCTACTGAACAAAGGGTTCGTCGATTCTTTTTTTTTTTTTTTTTTTTTTTTTGCACCAACACAAGCAACCGGCATGGCGCTAATGCACCCTCTGTCCAAAAGAAACCGAACTTTTCGAAAATAGAAGAAACTAGTGGCGCAACATGTTGTATCTTTTTGTTGTCGAAAGCGGCAACCTTCATTAGTGTTGTGTCAATTGTTTATGACGTTTGTTTCATTAGAAGCCAAGTTATAGTGCTACGAGTGACAGTGTGTTTTGACGAACGGTCGGAAAGTCAGTTTCAAACAGAGAGCTGCGTTTGACTTTTGTGTTAAACTTAGTAAATTTTACCGAAACGCATCAAATGCTTCAAAAAGCATACGGTGATGAATGCTTATCTCATACTCAAGTTTACGAGTGGTTTAAGAGATTTCAAAGTGGTCATGAGACGCTTGAGGACGACGAAAAGCCAAGCCGTCCAAAAACTGGACTGAGCGAAGTTAACATCCAAAACGTGCGTGATTTCATTAAATAAAACCATAAATCGTCCATCAGATTGATTGGAGATGAATTGAGGAGTTCAAAATCAACTGTGCACAACATTTTCACCGAGAGTTTGGCCTTCGTAAATTGAATTCGCAATTTGATCCCCACGAGTTGACCGACGACCAAAAAATATATCGAATTGAACACTGCAAGGACTTCATTAAAACCTCTCGTAAGTACTCAAACTTCCTTGAAACGATCGTTACTGGTGACGAAACGTGATGTTTTGAGTATGAGCCCGAAACAAAACCCCAGAGTGCTGAGTGGAGACCACCAGAAGAGGGGCATCCGGAAAAAAGTCGCTTGGAGAAGTCAAAAGTAAAGACAATGCTGATTTGTATATAAGATTTCAAGGGCATTATCCACAAAGAATTCTTCCGCCTGGCCAAATGGTTAATGGTGAGTTTTATCTCGAAGTTTTGAAGCGATTGATAGTGAGAATTCGTCGCATACGGCATAAATATCGTGACGACCGGCCGCTCTTCAAAACACACTGTCACTCTTGGCACTATTACTCGGCTTCTAATGAAACAAACGTCATAAACAGTTGAAACAACACTAGTGAAGGTTGCCGCTTTCGACAACAAAAAGATACAGCAGGTGGCGCCATTAGTTTCTTCTATTTTCCTATTTTCGAAAAGTTCGGTGTCTTTTTGAACAGAGGGTGCATGTGTGTGTGTGTGTGTGTATATATATATATATTAAATGAGTATGGTGAAAGTGGACAGCCTTCCATAACACCTTTTACAATATGTATTTCTTCTATTTCCATTTTATTAAATTTCAGTATTGCTATTGTACTTTGATGGACAAAGGGTATACGCTTTCAAAAATTGCTTCAATTAGGAGACAGTGTGTTGTGGGCCTTCGGTTCCGAATTAGGTTTAGGAGTAGAATGCATCTCGTGTTGAATATTGTTCCTTCTCTACTCAGCATTCGTATTTCGGAGACTAGCAAGAAAAATCAGATCTGGCATTGACTTTTTACCTCTTAAGTATTTCACCCAGAAATAATACCTTCTGTTTGGCTGTCGAAATAAAGCAGATTAAGAGTCAATGTAGACAAAATGGATGCTCACAGCCCATGGTAAGAGAGTCAAAAGCACGTGATTTCTTGAACGATTTTGGGTCATTCTTTGTATCCTCTGCGCTGTGCTGCCCGAATATAGAATTAGGTCTAGTCGCCGACTAGAGGAATCTTTCCTAAATCTTTCTTCGACCGGTTCCCGAGTTAGTCGATTAAGGTTAGGGATCACAAGATGGCAGCACTTGTTTGCCAGTCTCTTCATCGATTGCCGCTTGGGCAACCTATTTCTGATTGGCTACCTGCGGAGATTGAACTGCCCGTTCAGTCTCCAAAAGCTAGATAGGGATAAAACGCTACTTCCTATAAGGGAGTAAAATACGTTATCTGATTTTTTCTTTCCTTCCCTTTTTCCATTTTTCCTGTCATTGAATTTTGTGTAGTGTGTTTGTCGCTTGAGAACGCTACTACGGAACCTTGCAAAAACAGTGGTGATGTGCAGCACATTATATGACAATCAGATCTAAAATAAAACTCTCAGGCAAGTATATAATGTCCATCTGCCAATCTGCGTTTGTTTACTGTTTGGTTTCTCTGGTTTCGGATTGGAAATGCCGAGTTTCTAGAAGTGCAGCCCCTACCATCTTCGGTAGAGACCTTGACAAGGCCTTATAAAGGTTGCTCTCCTTCTTCTGTATTGGATTGGAAGCCCTTTCTAACGAAACAAATAATGTGCCCATCAGGTGTTAGACAGGTCTCTCGTTGTGCACCTCTGCACACCATGATGTAGTGAAACTGCTGCAAGAGAGAGAGAGAGAGAGAGAGATCGATAGATTAACATGTATTGCTATTAAAACAACGTGGCTCCCTTTACTTGTGAAAGCTTTTATCACTTGGTCTGTAGGTCATATTAATACGGTAAGAAAAATCCATTGCAGCACTGCTATATTTCTGATTGTCTTTTCATTATATTTCTATCATGTGTTTACCGGATATCATCTTATAGTTGTCATATTATAGCTGAATCAGCGTGGAAAGAGACTAATCCCAGTCTTTTGATGTGGCATATTTCCCCAAAGGAATCTGAATTTAGACGAGTATTTCCGTATTATAAGTTGACTTATAACTATCGCCTTACTTAGTTAGCGTATCAAATAGACTCTAAAACTGCCAAAATGACATTTATCTTCCTGTGAGATACCGTCGCCTTACTTAGGTGGCCCGAAGTGGCAATTACCATGTGTTTTGACTTAAGGATCTCCAGGTTCCTTCCTCCCCTCTTCACCCCATGCAGGGCAGTGACACTCCTCGTGTGCATATCTTCTTCATTTGAGAGCAGTGATCGGTTGCATAGGCCGAAAGTAGTGCATGGGATCGAACTTAATGGTAACGAATCAAAAGGCTTCCCGATGAGATGGTGAATAAGCCTGCTACTTGACAGATTTTTCTTAGAGGAAATACAAGTATGGTAGTATTTAGGGAGGCCACTACAAAGGCCATGTGTGGACAGAAGAGTGGGCACCTTAAGATCATTGGAAAATTTCACACAATTGCACTAAAATGAAGAAACTTGAAGTGATAAGTCTTCTCAGATTCCCCTACAGCGGCCCAATCATTCAGCCGATTGCGAACAAAACTAGAACATGATCATACATTATGCATGTCCAAAACATTTCAACAGAATCGGACTATAATGGAATAATATGGTCATAAGCAAGGAGGAAGAAAGAAAATTATTGCAAACACCTTTATGGATCATATTAAACCAACGCGCATGTGATATTCTTCATACAGTGCTGAGGATTTTCATCCCACAAACAAGAAGGCTTGCCAGAGGATACAGATATTTAACAGACATAACATATTTGGCCTCCCAGCTTTATGTCTGACACGGGTATATTAATTTCGTCACTCATTGTGGCATTAGCATCCCACCTATTGGAGAAGTGACGTGTCTTGAAATAATTCCAGGAATTTCCGGATTATTTTACCTTAGTTCACTCACGGTACTGCTAATTCGAATGTACTACAGGTTTACAACCATTTGTGAGTGGGATTCACGAGAAGAAAGCCGAGTGTGCTGTAAATCGAAATAACCAAATCCTGTTTACTTATTTACTTGCTTTTGCTCATACTGAAAGTACATTGTTTGATAAATGGAGAGCTATTTCGCCCTGTGCTTACAACTCAGGCTGACCGAGTGGTTAACTCGGTCAGCCTGAGTTGACCTTTTGGTCAGCTCTCAAGCCAAAAGGCTGTGCGTTCCATTTCCACCTTGGACAGGGATGTTTGTAATGTATATACATACATACATACATACAAATATAAGCTCTTCCAGGATGAACTGGGTCACCACGGGAGAAGCAGACCAACCCTCCCCATTAGGGAGAGAAGAGGCCTTCCTCAGCAGCGAGAGGGATCAAAGGATAAATTCCACAATACAGTACAGCTCTATATCGTACCAACTCTGTTTCCTCAATACATCTCCATGTCTTGTAGTATGATTTGGCTTGATAACGTGATGATTTCCAAGGAGATGTTGCCGAAAGCGACAGACTTCTTAAATGTTTGCGACGATTGAAATAACTTTTACTAATATTATTTTATAGAAACCTAGGGAAACTAATAGTACTTTATAGAAATTTAGGGAAAGCATTCCCATTATACACCATCAGAGTAGCTGATGGGACAGTATGTTATACTGGCAAATATGACATGTTGAAAGGCCTTTGGCGATTATTCATTATGTACTTAATGGTATGAATAACACCCAAGGAACAAAATAAATTAATAATTTATTCAGTTGCTAATATTTCGCTGGATTTCAAACCAACATCTTCAGAGCACAAAAATACTTGTCATGATACACAGGATACTCAATCAGATAGATGTAAATTCAGTTCAAATTATGAAGGAAACAACGCGTCTTATCAAGATGCCGCTTTAATCTTCTTTTATTCTTCTACTGAGGAATAAAAGAAGACTAAAGCGGAACGAATAACAAACGAATGACGGTGCTTATGCTTATGTAAGTATATTTTTCTCTGTGTGTATAAGTTTTCTATAAACCGAAAACGATAACTGACATTCAAGTATTACGCTAAATGTAGTCTTTAACGTAACGTTAAGACTAAATGTAACGTAACACTGTGACGTTGAATGTAGTCTTAAATGACTGTCTCCCATATTTATAATTAATGAATGCAGCATACTTACTGAAGTTAGGGATGTGTGCTTCAGAACCAATACTGATTCTAAACATAGTTTCCCAGACTTATATGCACTACCTGATAGTTTTCTTCCATTTAATCCCATGTGAATTAAATGGAAGACTATTGAAAGCATGGTTAGCCCTTACTTTCGATCATAGTGATAGCGAACGTAGTTTTTTATATTCTTCTAGGTAGGTTTAACAGATTTGATAGATCAAGATAGCTAGTTGGATTTAACCGTGGCGTGGAGATTATATGTGTTAAGCACTTTGGCCATCTCAGATGTATGAAATAGGAAAACATTTCTTGTGATTCCATGTGTCAAAGTGAGGAGGGATATGTACGTAAGGGTTACAGCCATTGACTAGAAAGTTATGGTGAAAATGATTGAGTTCTGTGCCAGAGTGAAATTTCGTTTTAATATTCATTGATAGGCTTTTATAAATTATTTATTAACTATTCTGTTAAGAGTTAAATAAATGTTAAATTCTGATTGTTTTAAATAATGCGAATTGTGATATTGATGGTTAATCAAAATATTTTGTTATTTCTGATGAATGATTAGACTTATATGCAGTCATGTTTTACACTAGCATATTATGATGCGTTTTGAATGAAACTCTTTCCAGCGAATAGGTTACGCATACGAAAAATGCACGGAACTAGAAACATATTGGAAAACTATGGGTGCAGTATTTATGTATTCACTATAATTTTCTCATGAGTCTATAATTTATAACAAAGATGATTTTATTTCTAATGTTGATTCTCACTTTCTGTCTTTCAGGAGATCTAATAGGCACTCGAACATATGGAAGAATTTCGCTGGGTATATTATAAAGATTTTTCTAGTTAAAGGAAACAAATAAAAAAAATGTCATGTCAGTCAGAATTTCAGAATTATGAAGGAATTAGTAAAGATGAGAGCAAAAATTCAACTACTACAAAAGTCGGACAAAGTTTAGATTGGGCAGATACTTCGCATAAGTCACCGAGCAACAGCTCGGTCAGTTCTGATGACGAAAATGCTCTCAATGAAAATTTCGGTACAGATGACTGGAAACGCGTGCAGGTTGAAAACATGGAGAACAGGACGTTAAGCATAAGAGATAACTATTTCGATGACGGCTATGAAGATAGGTCAAGTGAAACTGTGGAAAATTGCATCGCAAAGAATTCTGGCAGTTCAAAAAATGTAGACCCCGTAACATCAGAAAAATTCGTTGCGCTTATGAAAAAAGAAGATATCCAGATTCTAGATACATTTATTAACAACGAAAAATACTCTGCCTTATTGGAAAACGAAGATTTATCCGACAACCAAGTGAGATGTGTTTTACGTTTTATGGTTAGATCTGTGTCTACACCCTATTCAAAAGATCAACAAGATTTATTGCAAAAAATAGCAGTTTCTAAATTTTTGAATAGAATAATCACAAATTTCCTTAATATATCCTTCAAGAAATCTGACAGTAGCATACCTTATATAATTGACGATTTACTCACCATCCTAGAAAAACTGAAAGGTTCAGTTCCATCATCACTAATGCTAATACTGAAACTAACAGAATTGGTGAAGTCAAAGCTGGATGAGAATAACAATGAAGAATATAAAGAAATTATGCATAAAGTCGAAATGTTTTTAGTTGATATAAAGAAGAGTACAATGGAAGTAATAACCAAGTATCCATACAGAGGAAAATTTAGAGACGTACCAATATTTCCAACGAGTGATGATTTATACAGATCGCATGGTCCTGATCTCTTACCTATTGTTATAGATAAAGGATACGACACTATAGAAGAATATCTATCTATACAATTTAGCTTACTCAGAGAAGATATGATTAGACCATGTCGAGATCAGATAAATCAATACCAAGAAAAGCATTGCGATGATGACTCTCTGACTGAAGATGAAGAAGAAGAAAAATCCTCAGTGATTTTCCAAAACGCGATGTTGCGAGAAACACGATACGAAAATGACTTTCCTGTTTATATTTTTGAAATAAATATGGCTTCTCGTCCAGGATGGAATGAGTCAAAAATCTTAAGTAATGGATATCTCGTATGTGTTAGTTCAGACAATTTCGACACTAGTATGTTAGCAATGGTACGATACCGTAATGAAAATGGGAAAGATAAATGTCTCCTGTTCGTATCATCACAAGGTACAAATCAAAATCGAATTATAGAAGACATGATTCCAGAGACTGGAATTTCGTACACCATTATACATACTGGTATGTATTATGAAGCTTACAGTCATGTTTTAGAAAATCTGAAATCTTTCGATGAAAATAATTTTCCCCTAGGGGATCTCATCATCACTTTTCGCGATCCTGTTTCACATCCTAAGTACATCTGCCAGTCTACTAAATACACCATTAAAGTTGAGTCCGAGAACCCGATTAGTGAAACGACGAATCCATGGGAAGCAAGTAAGGACATTCGTCTGCAGAATTCTCATAACACAACGTTAACCTTCAAGGTGTTGAATGACTCCGAATGGCCTTCGGCACAAGATCTACGCATGGACACACATCAATATGAAGCGTATCGTTTGGCATTAACTAATAGTGTAGCTCTAATTCAAGGTCCTCCAGGAACTGGGAAGACTTATATCGGCTTGAAAATTATTAGCACTTTAATAAAAAATTTACCTCCCGAAGCATCACCACTGATTACAGTGTGTTACACAAATCAAGCACTAGATCAGTTCTTAGAAGAGACTCTTACTTTCACTGAGAAAGTGATAAGATTAGGAGGGGGATCAAAAAGTCAGGTAATTTTACCTCACACTATTGCGAATATAACTAATGCAATGATCAATAAGTCTTGTCCAGGGTTCAAGGAAGACAAACTCACATTACAATCCTTGGACATTGCAAAAAATCTAGCAGTAGCTTCTTTTCCGAAAACTGAGTTATCAAAATCAAGATCCATAGTGAAAAAGTTATCGTTTTTTCTAAAGAAACACAAAAAAGAGCTGAGTATTTTGGAAAACAATCCTCTCTTTAATAGAGAGATAGAAAGTATAATTCCAAAGAAATATGCGGAGTCATTACTGAGAAATAAAGATGCTGACAAAGTAAAGGAAACCTTGGAAAAGTGGTTATGTTTAACCCCAAATCTGGTTTCTGCACATAGTGATATGCTAATGAATACTCCTGTTGCTGAAAGATTGGAAACATTGACAAATATGGAGATAAATGACATAAAAGATGATCATTATCAGAGTATGCAGGAAGAACTCAATAGTTTTATATTTAAACAGTGGTTTTCTACAGAGGATTTTGCGGATTGTTCTAAAATAAATCAAATAGAAAACACGTGGGAATTACCACTGAGCGATCGCTGGCAATTGTTTAATTCCTGGATACAAGATCGTTGCAAAATCATCAGAGAAGAAATGAGAAAGCCGCAAGAAGAATATAATTCAAGTGTAAAAGCGTTTGAAGAAATCAAATATAAATGCGATGGCATGTTTTTAAAACGAGCTGATGTTGTTGGAATGACTACTACTGGAGCATCCAAATATAGAGATCAGATCGAGAAGCTACAGCCGAAAGTTTTAATAGTTGAAGAAGCTGCTCAAGTGATAGAAGCCCACATTACTGCTGGCTTAACTTCGAGTATTGAACATATAATACTCATTGGAGACCACAAACAGTTGAGACCAAATCCCGCTGATTTTGAATTGGCTAAAGATTATAATCTTGATATCTCACTCTTTGAAAGACTTATAAATAACAACTTTCCATCAGTAACACTAAACGTACAACACCGAATGAGGCCATGCATAGCAGAATTATTGGTGCCAGATATTTACACTACTTTAGACCATAGCAATGACGTGAGGTCTTATGATGATATAAAAGGCGTTGCAAATAACGTTTTCTTTCTTTGCCACGAAGAGCAAGAAGAAAATAGTGAACGAAGCCATGTTAATATTCCGGAAGCCATGTTTGTAGTGGAATTTTGTAAATATCTTTGTCGTCAAGGTTACCATTCTTCGGAAATAACAATTCTGACTCCTTATATTGGACAACAGACGACAATCAAAAACATGATGAAAGATCCATATGTACAAGACGTTTTGGTAACTACTGTTGATAGCTATCAAGGCAATGAAAACGAAATAATTCTTGTTTCGTTTGTTCGCAGTAATGAAAATGATAAAATGGGATTTCTAAAAACACTGAATCGCGTTTGTGTGGCTGTGTCTCGTGCCAAGAAAGGATTATTTTGTGTTGGAAACTTTCGCATGTATGCTGAACAAAATAAGTTCTGGAATTCTTTGGTTACAAAACTTGAAGAAAAGGATATGTTGGGAAACGAGGTGACCTTGCATTGCCAAATTCACCCAAGCAATACCAAAAGTTTAAGCATTGGAGATTTGAACTCTTTCTTACAACATTGCCAAGAGCTATGTGAGTACACGCTTCCTTGTAAACATAAATGTCAGAGACTGTGTCATTATCCGACAACACATACTTGTAATTCATGTAAGACGTCACGTGACAGTCCTGTTGAGGTTTCAAAAACAACTGGATTCAATAAGCAATTCATAGAGAATGAGTATGTTATTTCGAATGAGAAGTCTAGTCATTCTACCACTGCATCGAAGATTAGTCGGGATGGTGCTACAGAAAGTGGATGGAATTCCAGTGGATTCGTCAGTAGTAAATCACAAAAGCATCGTCAAAGTGAATGGGATTCAACTGGGTATGATGATGATTCATTTGAAAATTGCGCAAGTGAGTGGGATGCAACTGGGTTTGATGACAGTGAGTGGGGAAAAATTGGATTTGTTGATGAGTCTTCCAAAAATGATAAATCTGGACTGGACGAATGGGCGGATCATGGCAACTCTCTCCCGTACAGAAAAGACAGCTCTTTGACTTCGAAGAAAAACACTGATACGCGACATATCAGACTAAAAGAAAAGATAACTCCTGTCAAAGATTGGTCTGAATACACTGAAAGGGAAATAAATTGCAATGTTGAAGAACAAACTTCAAAGTTTACGAATTCAGAACAAAAAATAAAAGTGAAAGACTTCAGTGAACAAAGAAATAGCGACATTAACCAAAATGTACATTCAAGCTCAGGCGATGTAGTGCACTGCCTTCCATGTGGTCATAAGATTCTCCGGGATGGAAATATAAATTCTCTTAATATATCTTGTCAAGAGATAATAAAAATGGTCCTCATTTGTGGACACGAAATGGAAAAAACATGTGGACAAAATATAGATAATATTTCTCAGCATTGCAAGCTTAAATGCTTAGCCAAATTAGACTGTGGCCATCTCTGTCCTGGAGAATGTGGTAAGTGCTTAAAACTTCAGATCCATTCTCGGTGCCAAGAAAAATGCAATAAGGAACTATCTTGTGGTCACCAGTGTAAACAAATTTGTGGTGTTCCCTGTGGTTTATGCCAAGATCCTTGTTTCTATAAATGCGAACATTCCAGATGTGTAAATCTATGTAATGAAGAATGTTGCAAATGCCTGAAACCTTGCGGTTGGAAATGCGAACATCATCAATGTTCCTTGCTGTGCTGTCAACCATGTAATAGACCGCCTTGTGACCATCCTTGTCCTCTAATTCTTAAATGCGGACATCCTTGTAGAGGTTACTGCGGAGAACCTTGTATTTCTGCATGTCAGGATTGCCTTCCATCTATAAACAAAACAGAAACAACAGTCGGTAACAAACGTTATGTTCTTCTTGAAGATTGTTCTCACGCAGTTGACATTGAATCATTAAGAAAATTTCTAGAAAAAAGGGAAAATTTAGTCCCCAGATGTCCAGAATGCAATACCATCATCTCTCGGAATAGAAGATTTGGAAATATCATCAAATCTTTTAAGAAAAACAAAAAACCCTTCCAGTGTAACGAGCACGAGTTAAAACTAATTCGTAATGATGTCCGAGAAATAGTCGACCAAGATATATGTGGACTAAAATATCCTCATGTTATCGACAATCTGAAGCATCTGTTTGAAAATATTATGAGCTACGACACGCTAGTAGTATTGCAATCCACTATCCCTCTACTGCAGTCGCTCTTATCTCTATACTGGAATAACGACCACAAATCCGAATTAGTTACAAGATTCCTTACAAGAACAGAAATGGTCATAGATTGGGTACACCAACATCTGACGACCGCAAGCTCCCAGCAAATAAATGAATGTAGACGCCAAGTTAACAAACTTAATCTGACCTTCAACCTTCTTAGCAAGGAACTGCAATGCGAACCTGAATATCGTAAAGAATATTCCGAAATTATGGATTTACTGATATCAAATGGACCTTTTCCTTTACAAAAAGAGTACTTAGTGAAAGAAAAAATCAAAGCATTGAACATGAACGTTCTGACAGATGATCTATTTCCAATGGACACTCGGTGATATCATTAAGGTGGAATAAAGGTACATTACGTTTTTCAGAGGAAAATTGTAAATCTCCTATGCAGTCACACTAACTGCCAAATTTCAATGGGTGTATATGGTTTAAATTTCATCGATTTAAACTAATTATACACATATAATTAGATGAGTACTTAACTAGTGTAAATATACTAATGATATTAACTAATTTTAAATATGTAATTTTGAAAGACAGCTTGAAATTTTGTATATTAGTATATAACAACAGTTTGTAATGAAAATATGGATGAATAATTAGTACTTAAGATTGTGATCTAATTATAATAATAGGTTTGTTGGTTTATGGGATTATTGCTCATTTAACCTAATTGCATGATGGAAGAGTTCATTAACTGAGTGAGACAGATTCGAGTTGCAATCCCCCCCCCCTCACAAATAACCATAGATACTTTATTAATTTCATTTTTCATTTTAATTTTCCTAACTTTTATCTCATAATCAATTCTTGATCTTTCATGAATAGATGCTTTAAAAATTTAAGCATTGTCGATGTCAGAGAGTTTAAATACCCTTTTAACCTGAAAATGATATACCTTTAAGATGCAGGTTGCAATCACCTATTATATTGAAATTTACATTACTATTAATTCCCTATCAATAATTCTCTTTCAAATCAATTTGTCATTTATCAAGACTCCAAATTTTCAAATCTTATATTTCAATCTTCCAAGGCACTTATAAGTGCATGAACCCACCTGGATCTTGTTCTTTCTCTCATGGCAATAATCGTTAATCTTTCGTCTCTCTTCCTGTTTAGATGATCATACTATTTGAGAATAGCTCACTTATGTATTCTTGAATACAAACAATATTAAGTTCCTTTCTAATATTTTAATTTTTAATATGATTTTGCTGTTGACGGCATCTTTTTTTAACTTCTCTAATTTTCCTCAGAACGCTTATCTTAGTAGGCTCTAATATTCGATTATCTCTGTCATTACCAACCCAACTTCTTGTATTCCATACAAATGTGTTCATCTGGCTCTCCATCATACCAACCTTGTTATTTTGTTATCTGTTTCCATATTTCATTTGAAATCTTCACTAAAATGAGTATATAAATAATGGAAACCGTTTACTGTTCGAATCCGAAGTCTTTTGGTTAGAGAGAGGATATGCTAACCACTCAACCAATCAGGAGCCCGTTCCATACATGGAATGAAAGATTTACCCCCCCCCATTCTCTGGATGCTCAGGTTTCTTGCCATGAAAACCAAGCAAACACGGAAGAAGAAGAACAAAAGTGATTAGCAAACATAACAAGCTGGCCTCACACTTCAGTTGCTTCGTCTATAACTCCAACCAACTAAACAAAGCATTTTTTGATATCATTTTTAATGTTACTTTCCTGTTAAAGTGATCCTCATAGATGGTGAATAATAATAATAATGAAAATGTACTGTTTTCTTACACTCGATTTTATGTGAAATTATCTTCGACTACCGACCTGGTTGGCCAAATGGTTAGCTTATCCGTTTTTAAACAAATAGGCTGCACGTTCAAATTCCACTGTGAATAATGGATGTGTGTGAATATTATCATCCAGTGTGAGACCACCAACACCACACTTTCTAGAGAGGCATGAAGTTGCTTGGAAAAAAGACACATGATTGATCTCTATAGCAAGATTTTTGGATTGTTTACTCATAACCACGTAAACATTACTAAGTACTAATTTAATATATGCTTACAGAAATTTGGGTGGGATTCATATCCTTAGTTCTGTGTAATTGTATCGGCTTTCACGGCATCGTATTATATGTGGTAAACTGCCTAGGAAAAAGATTTTCCATATCTGTTAAACTTAATGACATGTACTTGTCATTTAGATAATTCTCACTTCTTCAAGTAAATATCTGGTGCTGACAGTCCTTATTTCCCTTAGAAACTAACTTGTTCTTCTTCAAGTTTCTTTTAGTCCCTTCTCAAGTATGCTTGCATAAATGTTACTGAGACTTTTCTCCCTTTGTTCAAATAGTTCTTTGATGACATGCCTTCCGGAACAGACTCAAAATGAACTACAAGCTAGAAATTACACCAAACTCACAACGTTCCCTTTTCACAAATCGGCTTGTTGTCATACCAGAAACGTTGTCTCGCTGAAGTAATCCTTTGATTCTGTGTGTGTGTGTTCATCCTCCTTAGATGAGCTGATTCTCGTGTCAATTATTGCGGAACATTTCAGACCTTGTGATGTAGATAATATCATACTTGAGTATTCCAGTTTGGTCTCTTTCAGTATCAATGATGCCCATTGGTTGGAAAGATTTGTGTGTGAATTCCATCTAGGAGACAAAGAACCTTTATAAGGTTTTTTTTTATGTGAACGTGAGTTCACCATCTCTTACAGAGGAGAGAGAATTTTTGTCCCTGAATATCGTGTTTTTTTTTCATCACTCAAACCAGGAAAACCGCCCAGAAGAACACGAAACTAACAAACATAATACTGGCCTCTTAGGTATGTCGTTCGGTCGTATTTCAAACAATTACATCCGCGTTGCTGATTATTTGCGAATGCTAATAGCCTGATAGGCTTCGATTCTTGAGGTGTGGTAGAATCGGCGAGAGTGGACGTCTAGAAAGGTTTACCTTTGACACTGGACAAGGTCCTATCCTCCCGTTAGCGTATTCAGCTGTAGATAGTTTAAACTTGCAAAGTAAAATTTCCGTATTCAGATTTCCATAGCCATTATAGGGAATCTCGAGTTTCTGGAATAAAAACTACGTGAGTGATACTGGAGTGAAAACAAGTAGTTTACTAATTAAACTAAATATTTTCGCTTTTTGCCAGCTAAAATTTACATTATCAACGGCATTTTAAAAACAGAATCAGCGAAGACTGGAAATGAGCCCGAGAACAAGGACGTGTGTGGAAGGGGAAACACTGGCAATCTTTTGTGGTTACTGCTGACTGGAGGAAAGGGTGATGCTCCCAAATGTGTGTAGTGATTCATGCTCTACGGAATTCAGTAAACGAGAATAGAACTGATGGTGTAACGATGCACAAATGTTGGTGTTCCCTCATATCCTCTCGTTAGCAGTAATCTGACAGTATGTTAGCTGAGTTGGTTGAGTGGTTAGCGTATCCAACCAACCTGGCTGAGGGTTCCAATCCCGCTGTGGTAATAGATGTAAGTACTACTATACGTTTACATAAAACCTTTTATGAGTGTGAATCACATAAAAAATCACAGAAGACCTTGAAGAGCCCCGCTGTCGCCCTCCATATTGTCCCTGTTCTCGAGGTCATTCATTCCCAATCTTCGCTGAATATGCTTCTTTTAAGTGCCTCTGATAATGCAAACCTGAATTGGCTCAATGTCACCGTGTAAATATTTAGTTTAGTTAATAAATTATTTATTTTCATTCAAGTCTCCACGTAGTTTTTATTCCAGGAATTTTCAACAGAAATCAGTGTAAAGTAAAAGTTCTCAGATTAGAGTAATTTAATAATTATTTTATAAAACAAAAAGTAAACCAAAACCAAAGTTTAGAGACTAAAATAAATTAAAACACAACCGAAGTAAAAACGTTGGTTGTGTTTTAGTTAGAGGTAGACAATCTCTTCCAATTGTTTTATCTCTAGGCATATCCCCAGTTGTAAAATGTGCTTGATTTCCAATCGTTTTTGGACTCCAGTTATTTCGTGCGTAATTAGCAGCCTATGCATGTTGGGTCATTTGTTACGGTCCAAAATCGAGGAAGAGAGAAGGTTGGTGACTAAATATTTTTCGAGTTTTATCAGATAGACACAGTATGATGAGATTCACCTGAATTTGAAGTATCTATTCTTTGTCCATAGGTTAGATGAATGCTCTTTCAAGTCTCTTAAGAACATCTTTACCAGTATTAATTAGATATCAACAAAGTCATCAGTTAATTATAGAAAAACAAAAAAAAAGTTTAGTAACAATACTACACAAACTATGGTGTCTGTTTTATGATAGAAAAATAATCGTAGAATGGATATGTTATTGTTCACTCGTATTGTACTGTATATCTGCAGTATAAGTGTATCAATAGCGCTATTGTTCTGATGTTATTCATTAGTCTAAAACGGACCACCATATGGATTCTGTGAAAGGTTGTTACTAATATTTTTTATAATTTCTTGATGGTATTTTGTATGTCTGATTAATACAACTGATATAATTATTAAAAACTTTATGACTCATATTTTGAAAATCGGAAAAATTCGATCAACTGAATAACACTAAACCAGTCTAATAGTTCTGAGTAGAAAACAAGTAATGTGTAACAATGAAGCATTTGAAAAATAAGTTGCTAATCACGCTCGAAATAATTGAAGTCCAAAATCAAAAAGATCACCGGTTCTGTTGAAAGAAAGAATAAACCAATTTAGCACAACTAGATTTCGGCTTTCTTAGATAAAAATCTTTAGTTTATCGAAAAGTGTCATGTTTCGGCATAGCAAATTTCTGTGATTGGAAAGATGAATTTTCTAATCCTGTCTAGGACAAGAAAGACCTTCATAAAGGCTTTTCAGCTGAAGGAGATTTAGTGCAGTACGGAAGTGTGTAGTTTTTTTTTTTGTACTCCCAAAATCTACAGATTTTCATCCGATCAGTCAGGAAAACTAGACAAAAGAACACATGCAGTTAACAGATATAACACACTGACCACGTAGTCTGGGTTTCTTTCGCTGTAATTCAGAACGTGAAACTGCACAGTACTGCGTACAGACATCTTCTCCAAATATTCAACTATCCTTTCTCGACTTGAAATTGTTTATATTATCTTCCGTATAAGCAGCAAAAATTTTATGGTGTGTTAGTACATTCACTTTTCAATCAACTTAAAGGTATCATAACTTTTGACAGGATAGTATACAACTCTTGGGAAGAAGTCAACAGACACAATATTGTGAATATGGAACATTCATGGTGGCCACCTTAATAAGATGTAGGACCTTTCACTATTAATGTTCACTCTCTATTTGGTTTCTTCACCAAATGTTAGGTAATTGTGATGGTGAAGTTTAATGTTAGACTCACTGAGCTACATACGTCTGCGTAACTTTTGTATTTCTGTTTACTCTCCCCACAGCGCTTTCAGAACGACACAATACCATGGAACATTATCATTTTGATACTCAAATACATTGTCCCATACGTTTCTTTCTAACTTTTTTATGACTTCATCTTAAGTTCGTCATGCTGACGAACTCTACGATGCTTTAACTGTTGCTACTCAAACTGATCGGAAACTAATGTAACAGCGTACATTTACATTTCAGTGAAAGTAAAAAAATTCGAGACCACACCCCATTTTCAATTTTGTGTAATTTAGCATATATCCATTGCGCTTACATTTTCTGGTCACTCACATCCTTTCGTTCGGGCTTCAAGTCAAATAAGTCATATTTGTGAAAGATTTGAAGTCTGATAATACTTTGACGATTAGAACTCATGTTTCGTGATAGGCTATTCCCATCATATATATGACGTTCTGCCAATAATTCCAGCTACTTAAATCAAGAAATATCACTAAACTATTCCAGTAAGTCTCGTTTGTTATCTTTGATACTTATGATATCCAAAACTAATTATATGAATCACTGGCATATGATATTTTAAATTAAATCGCTTCTAAAGTCTGATACTCTAACATCATCATCATGCTTATGGATTTAGGCCTAGAGTGACCTGTTCTGGCCTTAGAAGTCATCGTTGAATCTCTTAAGAGGATGTCCTGGTTTTCTTTTTCCTAAAATACTTTCAGGGGACCCTGTAACCTCTAGAGAGCGCGTCCCCTGGGTGGCGGATAGGGGAGCCCATAATATATATATATATATATATATATATATATATATATATATATATATATATATATATATATATATATATATATATATATATATATATGGTGGGGTGGTCCGAATATACTGAATAAGGACTCGTGGACCAACAGGGCCATAAGGGGGCAATCATCTTGATTGTAAGGGAAGTGGCACTCCCGTGGTCCCTTAGCTGGATCGATCCTCTTCTTCCTCTACTTTGAGGAAGATCCACTCACTTTAATCTTTCCTATAAGGCCTTATCAGCCAACTCTTCTTATTTTATGAGCCTTATGCTATTGGAGTACTCGAGGGCTATGAGGTCTTTCCATTTCTGGCCTGTATCTATGCCCCCCCCTCTGTAAACTACTCTATTATAACTCTACTCTATTAAGGTACAATTCAACTGGGCGATGGACAACTGGGCGACGGGATAAAAGATCAAATATGTAATTCTATTCTGTTGATCTATTACCAGGTAAAATTTAAATAATATTTTTGGGTACACGTCAACTGGGCGACGGAATAAAAGATCAAATATGTAATTCTATTCTGTTGTTCAGAATAGAATTACATATTTGTTCAGCTGACGTTCGCCCAGTTGACGTGTACCAAAAATATATTTAAATTTACCTGGTAATAGAATTACATATTTGATCTTTTATCCCGTCGCCCAACTGACCGTCACCCAGCTGTCCGTCGCCCAGTTGACGTGTACCCCTTTTCTTCAGGTATATCCATGGGCAATGTGTCCATCGAACTGGCCCCATCATTCCTTCACTTTCCTCTAAGCAGACAAAACCACTAGTAGCTGCTGGTGATCATCCGTATATACAACTGAGCTTTAAACCTTAACCTCTTTGAAGTATCCTTCATCACATTTCCCTAAAGGTATAAAATATTCAGGTATAAAATAAACATCGAATTCCTTCTTTTCCTTAACCTCTTGTTTACACTCGGTAATGTCGTGGTATAGGATTTTGCAACCTGTCATGTACAGAATTGATAAAAAAATCCCGAGAAATAGAGTTTGTCATCAAACTATCAGCCGAACGCCCTCACGCGTGTTCTTTAAACTAGAGAAGAAGGTCATCAGCCACGGCTAATTTTTTCACCACCTCGACATCTACCGATTAATTAGGACCACCAGTACAGATTCTGTCACTTCCGATCCACGGCTGATCACCTAACCACATGGCCCCGTAATCTTATTTGATTCTTCCCTAATTACAAAACAACCCAACTAATCTACATCACTTGCATCTAAGCAGAAGTCACGAAACCGCATTGGAGAGACATGTATAGTCGCTCTTCAGAATTTCCACGTGGACTTCTATAGAGACCTAAGGAGTAAACTACTATCTTATGGTCTATTGTCAGCCACTGGTACTTGAATGGCCATTTTCTTCTTCATTCGGAAAAGCGTCTACCGTGACACTTTCTGACCGGATCAAGAAGAAAATGGCCATCCAAGTACCAACTGGTGAAACACAAACCATTAATGTTAGTTTTACTACTTAGGCTTCTATGGTAAACCTGATGGAAATATCAAGTGGAACTAGACATATTTCTCTGACACGTTTCATGGCTTCTGCTTAGAAGTGAGAGATGTAGAATAGGTTGGATTATTTGGAATTACGGGAGAATCAAATAAGACTACGGGATCATGGGCTTGGTGATCAGCCGCGGATCGGAAGTGGCGGAATCCATACTGGCGGTGCTGATTAATCGTTGGATATCGAAGTGGTGAAGAAATTGGCCGAGGCTGATTATATTCTCCATTAGTTTTGAGAGATCACATGAGGGCCATGGACTGACAGCTTGATGAGGCGACTAACTCTCTCGAGATTTTTTGTCAGCCCTAAAAACGAGAGGCCGCAAAGCACTCTATTCACCCACCCTCTTCATCCCATACATAAATCATCCATAAACCTGAAACGTCACCCAGTTATAAAACAGGGTGTCCGAAAAAAGAACTCCGGGATTTTCAATGAAATTTCTTTTATGACATTTTGAAGAAGAAATGTATGTAAACATATATTATCGAAGTGCAATGGCACACGTTTTTACCTGTTAGGGGGAACTCAATGCGTGCACCATTTACAGCCCTACAGACCAAAACGGAATTCCACCTCAGACCACACTCGACTCGGGTAAGCATATCCATAGGAATTGCTTCTATGCTTGCTGTTCTTCTATGGCGAAGTGGGCAAGGGACTGGATGTTTACTTGATACACAATGCCTTTTACGTATCCCCCAAAGGAAGAAATCCATTGTAGTCAAATCGGAACTGCGCGGTGGCCAAGCAACGAGACCTCCTCTGCCTGTCTATTTTCCTGGGAATCGGTTGTTGAGCACATTCCGCACAACAGTTCCATAATATGTAATATGCAGCACCACCGCGCAGTCCCGATTGGACCACAATGGATTTCTTCCTTTGGGGATACGTAAAAGGCATTGTGTATCAAGAAAACATCCAGTCGCTTGCCCACTTCGCCATAGAATAACAGCAGACATAGAAGTAATTCCTATGGATATGCTTACCTGTGTGTGCTCGGAGATGGAATTCCGTTTTGATGTCTGTAGTGCTGTAAATGGTGCACGCATTGAGTTCCACAATCTCAGGCAGTCAAACTTGTGACATTGCACTTTGATAATATATGCCACATACATTTCTGCTTCAAAATGTCATAAAAGAAATTTCATTGAAAACCCCGAAGTTCTTTTTCGGACACCCTGTATATTCAGTGGATATTCGTATCCCTTTATTTTCCTTCCTTTTGGTTCATTACCTTACTACACTCGAACATTTCCTCTTATGCATTTCCTAAATAAATAAATAATAATAATAATAAACTATGATCTCAAATCTTCAAATCCAGTTTTAACAAATTTCTTCTGTCTCCTCAGTTTTTATCCGTCAGCAGCGCTCTTGTATTAAAGCAGAAGGAACCTTTTGTGTGTTTAATTAGGGCAACAATGTACAGAAAAACTACGATGTCAGTATTTCTAAAATACTGGCATTGTAGTTTGACTGACATTGATGATCAAAAATCAAGGAATTTATTTTAAGCTGTTGAAAATAATTCAAATTTATATTATAAGAAAATAAATTATAGTTTTCGTCAAATTTAATATTAAATGCATGATATTGTTATATGTAAATTTGTTCCTGAGATGTAAACATTTGTTCTGATTTTTGTATTTATTATTATTATTTAAGTATTTATTATGAATAAAATGCCTAATGAAAGAAATGTTAAGTCACATTTGTAAATAAGTATTTCTTTATTAAAAATAAAAACTACAACAACAACAAGAAGAGCATTGTTTTATTTATTTTAAGCTCAATAATACATTATACAAAAGAAACTTGGATTTATAGAGGGAAATTTTGCTGAAGCAGGACAGTTAACCCTATCCACATGCCCTATAATTAAATCTTTGCTTTAGGTATTCACAGGTGTTTGCTTGTTTGAAGTAGAGGTCTCTGGATACTACTAATGAACTTATTTATTCATGATAGAACCATAAACTGTTACCCCAACCTATTAAAGAGCTTTTAATAGGTAGAGGTAACGTAATTTTTATTTCACAATAAGACAACCTGCATTTTTGGCATCCCAAATCTCCTAGAACCACATAACGCAGATTCATTTGCGTTATGTGAAATATATCTCCTTTTAATAATCAACCAACACAGTTTCATCTTTTCTGTTTGAACCTTAATCGAAAGTATTTGAGACCTACAATGCAGAGTGGTACATCTCTTACGACTCTTTCTATAAAACCTACTGCAGACCTTCCAGGGTATCATTTACCCAGCCTAAATGTCCATCTAAATTTAAATGACAATAATATCACTAATACATTTCAAAAAGGACAATAATAGAGGTGGGAATTACAAATATCACAGCGATGGTAGGAATGGTAGGAAGTCTATGTTAAGCACCTAACAAAGGAATCAATAAGACAAGACATCGAAAAGTACGGTTTAAAAGGTGAATCCCTTCATACTACATAATCATCCACATGACAATTGACAACTGTGCAGTGTGTGTGTGTGTGTGTGTGTGTGTGTGTGTTGTAGAAGATGATTTTGTAACAATAAATAATAAACTGGGGAATGAATTAAGAGACAAATGTGTGTTTTAATCCAAGATGAATATTTAATCTCATTAAAGCTGTACTCTGTGATTCATTATGAGATAAACATTGATAAACTTTTATGCTTCACACAACTATTCTTTGACTTTTGAGAGATCATCATTCAAAAGAAAATGTAACATATTTATAAAAAGCAAGCAAATAGTAATTCGTTATGTTTTATTTTAGTGATAATTTGATTATCTCTAATTTCTTCTCATCAATGAACTTCTGAAGGATATTCCTACTGGATCCATTAACTCGTGACAATATATCAATCTTACACTCCTGGATTTTTTCACTCTCAACTTTTAAATTGAATTCTATTCCATCAACTGCAACACATCACAGTAGACAGATTTTTTCTTCATTGCGCATAAAGAGCGCGATGCACTCATTAAAACAATGATCATTCTCAAATAGCATTTACAAAGATAAAAAAGTTGAGTTCACTCACCACTTCGTGGGTCCAGTATACTTTCATGGTGTTATTTCCATACCTTTAAGTCCACTTCGGCGAACTTTATGTTTTCAGTTTTCTGTTTATCACATGCTTCTTGATATATCCTGCATACAGTTGCGCGTAGCCATCCTAGACGAATTCCAAGCTGCTCTTTTACAATGCTAACAGTACATAATAACTATGCTTAAAAATTCTAGAATTTCTCGTACATTTTACAGAAGGAATTTTGACCAATTTTCATATAATCTGTTTCTTTCTACTGCTGACTTTTGAACTATATCTTCAGCAGTTGAAGATTCGGCCTAACAAGCTCCAGTACACACCTAAATTACATTAGTAACATATATCGAATGACTTTCCCAAAGTATGCTTAGTAGTTATGTTATCTCAACAATCCAATTTTTTTTAAACTTTCAGTGGTACGTACTTGCAAGCGTAACAAATATTTCTGACATACGCCATTTATTTTATTTTGTTATTTTTTAAAAGAGTTGAACTGAATCGATAGTTTTCGAAACTCTGATGCTTTATGATGCTCCTAAGGAAAACATGCTGAGCTGTCTTGGGAATACTTTGATTACTATTGTAGCATAAGCTATAAATAGTACTTAAGCGATGATAGTGACTGACTTACCATTAGCTAGAATCGGCAAATGGTAAGCCAATTATAAATGTAATATCACAGCTAGTTAATCATTCTACAAAGATGAGGAACGTAGGCACATCTCATCGTGGTGTAATTGATACGAGTCATAAGTCACATTCGGTACTGAGCAAAATACAGATGTTTCCTATAAAATTTTAGCCTTTTTAAATTTATTAGTTTCAATAACATAAAATACACGCAGTATTCTATTATATGAAATAGAGAAATCCATCCCATTAAAACTTGATTTTATTTGTGCGTAGAATGAACATTTTTTGTTTTCTTTTTGTTTTCTATTGGTTCGACTGTTAGAGCATGAAACAAAAATTGTAAAACAGAGAAAAGCTCCCTCTGCGGTTGTCATAACTTTTTTTTTTTCAAAAAAAAAATATTTCTTCCAATAAAATAACAAACATCCTCTCTCTTAAAGGATTCTAGGTGACTACTTCTAACCAAAATGTCTTTCGAAGATTTGTGCGCAGATCTATCCTTGCGTTTATTTATTACGTACATTAATAGTGCAATGAAACTGTTTTCTCAACGATGGTAAATAAATCTGTAAAACCTGAAATAAATCGAATTTATTACTCTTGGTTGATTGTGAAAATTACGTTTTAATAATTAAAATCTTAAGTCAAAAAAGGCTACAATTTAACATGAATATTATATTAAAGTAGAAAGTATTATGGATCCAGCCATATTTTATAGTCAAATATACAAAGAAACTTTAGAAAATTAGAAAAAATAATAATAAAATAAAATTTAAACTTACGAAACTAAATTTTGATACTTTTGTTAAATACACGAATTAAGTGTATTTCATTTATAAATTGGAGTTAGGAAAAACATTTTACTAAGATTATAACTTTACTTGTAAACAAATGTAAAATGCATTAAATTACAGATGCCCTCACCTATCAGCGTGAAGTATTAGATTAGGCAAAAATATTACCCGATTATTATTTTTTTTTAAAAGAGGATTATGTTTCAAAAATGATTGTTTTTTTTTGGCTATAATTAGTTACCTTCTTAGTATTGGACGAAAATCATTTCACATTTATGCCTTTGCACATCGTCGTTAATTTTTGTGTTTACCGTATTTTTCGAACGATAAGTCGCACCCCAAATTTATGAGATGATTTTTAGAAAAAAATATTTTATTATATAAAGATATTTACAAATTCTTACTTAATTTTTATTTATTGTTACAATCATTTGTATTAGCAATATTAAGTTTATCTTCACTCTCGGTACTATCACTCGTCTCGCTAATATCACTGTTCGTATTACTTTCGTCTGAACTACTGTTGTTGTTGTTGTCACTCCCTTCAAAAACTGCGCCATCTTCGGTACCATCCATCGCATTACTTATCCCGCATTTCTTAAACGACTTTATAATCGTCTCTTCTTTCACAGCTTCCCATGCATTTTTCACCCAGGTACATACTTCTGAAATTGTTGGCCGTTTCATACGTCCTGTTGCTGTAACATCGTGATTTGGCTTTGCCATCCATTTGTTCCACTCTTCCCACATAAAAGTTTTGAATGGTTTATTAATAGATCCATCCAAGGGTTGTAATTGACCTGTAAGGCCACCAGAAATGACAGCTAATTCTGTATTCATTCCTTTTAGAAGCTTCTTGGTTGATTCTGTTTTATGCGCTCTGAATTGATCCCACACTAACATCGCAGGCTTTTCAAACAACGCGTCTGGACGTTTTGCCCATATCTTTTGTATCCATAATTTCATTCCTGTTTCGTCCATCCATCCTTTATCTTGAACGTGGATAATAACGCCACGAGGAATTTCATCTCTCGGTAACGTTTTTCTCTTGAAGATTAACATGGGGGGGGGGTAGTTATGTTCCGTCCGCGCAACTAGCTAAAACTACAGTTAGTGAGTTTTTTCGTGACCTGTTGTTTTGATCACAATTGATTTGGTGCCTTTTGAATCTACTGTGCGATTTGAAGGAACATCAAAAGTTAGAGGCACTTCATCCATGTTCGCAATTTGATTAAGCTCAACTTTAAATTTCCTTCTCTGATATGACAAATCTATGGAATTCTATATTAGCTTCATAATCAGCCGGCATTTTTTGGGCTAAAGTGCTTTTTGTACGCATGCATAACCCCTGTCTTTTTATAAATCTAAAGCACCAAGACGGTGATTCGGTGAAATCTAAAATTCCATTAGCAGTTGCCCATCGTTTCGTTTCAAAAATTATCATTTTCGTAGAAACGGATATTCCCATGTTTCGATGATTTGTTACCCAATTTTTCATTTGTACTTCTAATTCTGGCCATTTTTCTAAGTGTGAACAGAATGTTTTCTTGTGTTTACATAGCAGTTTTAATTGTTCCTCTTGTTTTCTCCACTCGCGAATCATTTTTTCTGTTTGTGGTGGACCAAAAGGTCTTTCTGCTGCTCTGTTTCCATATTGTTTTGCATAATTTATCACATTTAATTTATAACTCACGTTGTATGAAAGTCTTTTTTGTTTTACACTCATTTTTTCTAATTTTAAGATAAAAATTTTAACGACTTATAAAAATTAATTCAAATGAACCGTACAAAAGCGCATATGTTTACGCACTAATGACTATTGATGCTCTAAATCAGTGATTCACCCACATGCAGCGAGATAACTTAGGTACCTACCTTCAGTGGCGTACTTACTAATTTTATTAACATATTGCGGCAGTAATTGAACTTCGCTAACAGCTTCGGTACAGTGTGAAGATTCGTATTTTAATGTTGCCTTCGGACCATAAGACTCACCCCAATTTTCAGGCGATTTTTCTACGTAAAAAGGTGAGTCTTATGGTTCGAAAAATACGGTAGTTTGTGCTTGGTTTTTCTTCTCCACTTTTTTATTTTTATGTTTTATTTCATCACAGGTGGATCGTAGACCTTGGGATAATCTCTCCAGTGCTATCCGGAAGTTTGATCAAATACATCAAATTTAGTTTTCTGTAGATAAGAAAGCAACTATTTATCGGAGATACCGTCGACAGTTCTCCTGAAAGAAAGAAAATAAAAATGTCATTAAAACATGAAGCAAATATCGTTATAGCACTTCATTGTAACAAACTGCATTCACTTCAACTTTTGTCATATCCGAGGAGTTTAAATTCTTAACTGATATCGATGAATTCGGAGTTGATAATTCCTATCAAAATACGTCGTACCAAGATCGATTTTGATCCGTGATAGAATCCTTCTCGTTCGATGATAAACCCTATAGGGTCTTCAGGTTGGCAGAAGCGACCAAGGAGGTCAGCGCCTGGGTCATTTGCCAACTGCACGATGGCCGGAGAAATGTATGAAAGCATCAATAGCCTATTCTCATGACGTCAGAATCTATTAAATATATTCCACAAGCGCTCGAAGTGGCCCTACCTACGCAATTGTCATTTTGTGGTTAGCCATACATAGCATAGCACAGATAGTATTAGCTTAACGCAAAACCATAAATTGTGTGATTAACTGCATCTTCCAAGGTGGCGCAATTTTAAACATTTACAAATACTTGCAGGACAACACTTATTTTTTAACACCACACAAACAGCAGTTTGAAATTCAAAACTAAAAAAAAAATAATAAAAAAAAAAAGAAGAAATGATGCAATTGTATGAGATGTTGCTATACGAAAGATACCCCAGGAATTTAATTATTCCACGAGGGACGTCCAGAAAGTAAGTTCCGTTTTTATTTAAATATTTTCACTGGAGCGCTGCGATCGCAATGGTGCGTATGCGTGCTGATTCGTTAGCAAGGCGTCAGTGCCATTTTCAGACATTCTCGCAGTGCGTACGCTTCTTGGTGTGTGTTTATAATGTCTAAGAAAATCGAATTGCCCGCCGCATATAAAATCGAATCGCCCGTCGCATGTGAAAATAGGTCAGTTATCCGTTTCTTGAATGCGAGGAACGTTAAAGCAGCTGAAATTCATCGGCAAATTATTGAGGTTTATGGAGAATACGCAATGAGTGATTCAATGGTACACGAAGATGGGTAAGACTTTTTAATGAAAGAAGGACAGGCATGCCCGATGATGTTTGAACGGGTGAAAGTCGCCAAGTGACTTTCACCTGTTCAAACATCTGAAATCTTTCCTTGGTGGCCGGTGGTTTCAAGACGACGACAAGGTCAAAGAAGCAGTCAATACGTGGTTTGCGTCAAAGGCGGTAACCTTCTACGACGAAGGTATACAACTCTTGGTGCCCCGTTATGATAAGTGCTTGAACAATGGCGGAAATTATGTGGAAAAGTAGTGAAAGATGTCTACTTTAATTGCCAATAAAGTTTTTTTTTTTTTTGTAAGTATATTTTTGTTTCTCTGACAGCCCATCGAAACTTACTTTCTGGACGTCCCTCGTATTATGAAAGAAAAATGCCATTCTTAACATCAAACTAAAACATTCTAACTTTTGACTACGAAAATGGAGGAAGCTATGGAAAAGAAGAAAGATTCCAACGATTATGACATGCTGGAGGAGGCGAATAATTTCCAGTCCAGACTTCATGAACAAGTTTCACTTGATTTTTGATGATGCCAGTCATTTTAATAAAGGTTTTTGGTAGGTGTTTTCCAAGACTTTGATTCCGGAGTGGGGGCGGTATGGAAGTTTATTCTTCTGTTTCATGATTTTTTTAAGTTGCATATTTTCCTGAATATGGAACGAGAGAGAGAGAGAGAGAGAATTTAACAATGAATGGGTGTATTAGTATTTTCTTAACATGAGCAGTTTCTGCGCAAAATATAAACCGATATATTTTCTGAGGCAGACATGCATATAGCAGTACTTTTGTGTTGTTTCAACTCTCTGTTCAAAACAGAATGACAGGACTGAATAAATGTATAATAATTTTATGAAAATGGGAAGTTAATTAGCTGTTATTTGTATTTTTTTTAGCAATCGGAAAACTTTATAATATTTATGTATAGTTTGTGTAATTATAACTTACGTTTTTTGAGCTTATTATATATTATCCAGTAGTTGACCGAATATAGAATATAGAAATAGTACTTTGATAATAAATTTCATTTTCCATACCACATTAGTACTCTACGGAGAGAGTCACGATGTCTCGATATTTCGCAGGTCCATACGGTATTTCATGAAACATCATTATTCCATCATGCATTTTCTGGGATTCATTTTTGCTCGGGTGTTTAAAAGTTAATTCGCATTACTGTTCTTCCTTTTAATGCCAGTATTCGTTCTAAGACCAGATTTCAACATAAGCCTGGTAACTAATCAGTAATGACTGAGTTCCTAATCTTTTAAAAGAACGACCATACGATGAGAATATTAAGCGATCATAATCCATCTTAAGCTATATCTTAGGCCTAAATGAGTACTGCTAATTATACACTGTGAATTCATAATTATCAGAAATTTTGAAAAAATTATTTAATTAATTCTTCTAAAAAAGCTATAGCAAAAAAAAATCAATATAAAAGTTTAAGAATAACCCCATATATAAATATTGTTCTTCTCTAATAATACAAATTCCCTTACCTGACTTTGTTAAGAAGCATCTTGCATATGAAGTAGTTCCCAATATGGCAAACTTCACATTTTACGTGTGAGTAATTCGAACTGCTATTAATAATTAACAGTGCATACATATTATTACCTGAGTCAGTTTCTTTGCATTATTTGTTGTAATATTAATATGTTCCTCTCATTCATCACTTATAAATTACGTGTCATTTCTTTCGTATGCTATTACGTTTGCAAGGCGTTTCAGTTCGCCACATCCTCCTTCCATTAGTACAGAATTCATGCTAACACCAAACTACACCATCGCATACTGATAATCCACTGAAAATTTACACACAGAAGCTATTTCTGTGACACAAAATACCTTTGGAGTTACATAAGTTTTCACTGCAATCATAAAAGCATACATCTGTAACCAAATCACCAACAACTAACGAGATAATATCCTGAGAAAGCTCAGCGGAACCAACATAACAGGGCTGACGTCATTGCATTCGTTCTTCCTTTCAGTTCGATTACGAGCATGCGCATTAGGATTTCAGAGCGAATTGTCAGAAGTGACATCGTGTTAAATCAATAAGTGAATGGAATAGCACATATGGCATTAAATAGACTCCACAAACAGAAAAAAGACAGTGCTTAAAATCAGAGAATGGACTGTATGAGAAAGTTAAAATAAAATAAAAGAAACATGATATTGTATTTTTTTTATTTTATGTAATGTCCATTTTTAAATTTATTTGTCTTTAATGTGATTGCTTCTATCAGCACCTTTTAAATTGCTCCTTCCAATTTTACTTGATTTCTTAATTCAGTTTCACGTTTGGATATATCCTAAAATTTACATTTAATTCGATGCTGTCAAATATTTCTCCTAGGATCAGTAATAGTTCTAAAAAAAAAAAAGAATCTTCCAACAGTTGTGCGAACAGAAGCAAATTACGTTACCAGAACAATAGTGTTTTTTTTTAACACGTGTTTGAGGAACAAATATATTTCTGTATCATTGACAAAGTCAAATATATTAAATTTGACATCTAAACAAAGAAACGACAACCACTTCATTCTCTTCAACTTCGAAAGTTGGTTGCAAAATGAGTTATAAGAATTTCTCTGTGTTTTCTTTGCGTTTAGATAAAATCAAATGAAATTTCCCTGAACTGTGCTTCGAATGCGTTTGTTTTTCTCTGCCACTGAAGGAATTGTGGGACAAAAAAAAAAGTCAATTCTTGACATAAAGAAACATTGAGGTTTATCAATTTAATATACACTTCTCGCAGGATATATTAAATTGGTAAACCAACTTTATATACCAGCATTTTGATGTAGCTTTAAAACCAAGATGGATTTACTTTACAAAAACAATTGCTTCTTCTTTCGTTCGTATATCTCCTAAGAGAATTAAAATATTTTTTATTCTAGAAGGTACACTGTTGGCCCTTTCCATTTCTCATAAATGTCCAGAGCTTCGTTTTACAAGAACACGTGATGGCTGCATTCGTTCCCTCATCTTTCTTTATTTATTGTTGAATTGGGAATAAGACATTCTAGATTTAGACATAAGCTGGTCGTTAGAAACTATAATTTGTTACTTATTCTTTAACTGGTTGTGCACTGACAACAATCCTTATAATTTACAAAAGGGAATATTTCGGTTCTTTGAAGTTCGTGTGAAAAACTACAGTCTTTTATGATGTCATACCACAGATAGCAGAACGGTAATCATATTTCTACAAATTTTTTCTTCATTTTTCTAGCCATTTCTATCCATTTCGCAATCTTTTTTCATAAGTTGTTTTTTGGAAACATATCCGACACTTCTTTTCGCGTCCTATTTTATTTAGAAAATGGTTTGTTCTTTGGAAAACACATTACCAGCATGTTTGGTCGAGTGGATAGCGTCACTTTCCAACGAATGGTCTTCTGTGAATTCAAACCCCGCTGTGGCATGAATGTTTGCGAATTTCATTTGCTATTGTCGCCTAAAAATCCTGCTTATTGAATATTCCAAGTGGTTTTAATGGTTTGGTCTTTAGAGTAGGGTTATGGGTTTAACTAGCTGTCAGCCGACCTACAATATTAAGATTACGACAGGTTTACAACATTCACATAAAAAGAGACAATTCTTCATATTATTGCGTTCTTTGTCTATTATTTCTATTATTAACACACTATAAAAAGTATTTTTGTTAAACATATTTTAACAAATTTAAAAATATTTGTTAAAAATACTTTTAACAAATATTTTTAAATATTTGTTAAAAGGACTGTCGATAATCCGTTTCCATAAAATTTTCTATTTGTCTAAAATTTCATGAGAAGTACTTCATTTTTATTTTTTGTGTGTTTGTTGAATCTACCAATTCTAGAAGTAAAATAACATTTTCCCATCTTAAAATGAAAAAACATTGTAGTGTTCACTCTAATTTTGATATATATTTTTATTTCGAACAAAATTTCCGACTTGGTTCTAAAAAGGTCATAGATAGGTCACTCATTTCTCATGAAAAGTGTAATTCTCTAATCCTTCCAACATTTAGCGGACACGCATCTGCTCCTATAACTTAACCTGATGAGTTTGCATCAGATTCAATCCTAGAATACCGATGTTCTAAGGTCCTAGAGAATATTTAGCATCCTGTGAGGGATATCTTCCGTGCTATATGATAACAATTTGTTAATAAGCAACACATTAATTTTGAATAGTAAGAAGAACAGAAACGATTAACGTGTGGAAATGATTGGTGATAATCTATAAAAAAGCATTTATGTGTAGTGACACGATTCATTATCGCAATAATTTAACGTTGAGTAATTTTTTATGTATTTAGGAATCTAAATGGCACATACAGTTGTGTCCTAAGCATACAACCGTAAGTGCTCATTAGATTCATTTTGTCCGTTTTTAACTCATCACACATCATTACTACACTCTGGGTGTTTGGATTAATAACATTGGTTAATTAGGATCACACAAAAATTGGAACCTTTTCAATTCTGGATTGAATAGGGCATTCTTCATTACGGTGATTAATCAAAAGATCGCGAAATTTTACAAAGTAAAACACCTTTTTTGACTGGTAAAAATTTATGAAAATTCATTACGTAGTATCGTGATAACTGTCACTTATTTATCTTGGTTTAAACTGGACAAAATTGAAGTGGAATATTAGTCAGAATAAATTGAAGAAGTGTAGAAATTTAAGAAATGGATGTCCACTTCTTACCATTATCGCCGAGGTTGATTCCTGACAGTTCCTGATGCGCTAAGAAATCTGCTTAGTAGTACGTCAAATTTTCGGAAAGGAGGAAAGGGGAAGTTGATTTACTTCTAATGAGAGAATCAACTAAGACCATGACGTCTTTTGTAGGAACAACAACAAAAAAACGGTATTTGGAAGGAAAATCGCAACCACCTTCGCTAATGTCAAAATGCCTCTTATGGCAGTTTCTTGCATCTTAGACAGGACATGAACTCAAGTGTTTTCAAATCAAGAGCAAATGTTGAGAATGCATAGCGACTTCACTACAGAGGCATTGGAAAAGGGGGGGAAGAGTGTTATCTAACAATGACGATTGTGTATTTCGTGTAATTACCATATTGGATGGGTTAAGATCATAAGGAGAGAATATTATATTGGTTAGTTACATGTACATCCCAATCTGTTTGTCTTTTTTTATGTGTAGAGAAACCCAAATTTTTGGGAAGAACACATCCTCCACCTCTGAATAACTCAAGTAAATTCACCTTTTCTTGAAATTCCTTTATTCTTCGCGTTTCACCTATTCGAACCCAGGTTTTCCCAATAAGAGGGCAAGTGTCATTATTCCTACTGGACTATGAGAGCGCGGCCATGTCGGAATATTAATGAAGCAATGACCGTAAATCAATGGAAGCAGATTCGACAACTCATTAATAGTATATCATATTGGAATGTTCTACATTCCAATATGATAATGGAACGATCTTAATGGCGATCATGAGTCTCACTGGATTCAGGAAACTTTTGCCAATCGTCAAGATGGAAGGAACTGATCCACAAACCTTTACTGTTTTTTTTTTTTAAGTGAAGATTATATTTTAGCATTTCTTTTTTACCTGGCGCAATCAAATTTTGAACGGAATCTTCATCTTAGAGTAAATATCGCTCCGATTTAAAAAACCTGGTCAAAGACTGATAGCAGACTAAAACGGTTTTAAAGAAGTCTTAATGCGAATGTCTTAATACTTTCCGTCAAAACAAAGGCATAATAAAGACAAACCTTAATGATATAACAGAAGCTTGGAGGGAGATATTCAGTTGTTTGCTCATTATGCAAAACTGGGAGGATTTGATAAAGGTGATACAGATATCTTGCAGGATGACTTAAATAAATTGACAACGTGGGGTAAAGGGAAATGGTTATCAATTTGATGTTGAAAATGTAAGGTAATGTACTTTGTGATGAGAGGGTTATATTCCTTGCACCATATTAATGGTACGAGATTACAGAAAATTGATGAGGCTAGGAATCTGAGGATGATGATGATGGTGAATACAGATTTGAAATTGCTTGTATGCTGAAGAGCACATTGACAAGTAAAGATAGGGAGGTTATTATCCCTCTTTATAAGGCTATGATTTGGCCATATGTTGACTACTGCGCACAGATTTAGTCACCTGCAGCGTTTCTTGGTGACCAGGAGGTGGTTGAATATTCAGAGACGAGTGACCAAGATTGTGATAGGTCTGTGAAATGTTCCATATGAGGATATAAGGTTGTAGAGTTTAGCTAACAGGTGAAGGAGAAGGGATACGATAGAAACTTATTAGTTATTAATGGGATTCTATAAACTTGACACAAAAGAAAGTTTTCGATCCCATTCAGATTCGCTATTTGAAACTTTTACAAGAAAATGTCGAACCGTTCCAGTTTTCAGTTCAGCTATATTCTCCGAATATAGCTGAACTGAAAACTGGTTCTGATGACTTAGCGGAATTGGCAGGGTATAAGAAGCTGTCTCCGCACGGTTCGGTTTTTGTTCTAAATAGGTGACTTTTATCACAACATTTTCGAAAAAAAGTTTCGAAATGATATTAGATTCCGCTTTGGCTGGATCAATTTAATGAAATTTTAGTTAAAATTTCGGTGAATTGCCTTTTCGATGAATTTTCATGGAACCGTTATTGAAACTGTGGATCAATGGAAGAAGGTTCTGTAAGGCGACGAATCGCGGTACACGATCTAGCAATCCGATGGACGTGTCTGAACCAAGCGGATACTTAATGAATGATGCCTACAGCAATGTCTTGAATCCACCATGAAATTTGGAGGCGGTAGCATAACGGTCTGGGACAGTTTTTATTGGTTTGAAATTGACTCATTGGTTTCTGTGTCCGAGTATTTAAACGCTGATGCCTACCAATGACATTTTGGACAATTCCGTTCTTGCCACACTGCGGCAACAGCTTGGAATAGGCCCTTTGCTGTATCATCATGATAACGCACCTGCTCACAAAGCAAGGGCTTCAAGCTCCGTGGTATGAAGACATAAAGGTGAACGGACTAAACTGCCAGACCTACTTGCCAACCCAGCACTCGTCAGCTGTTAGCCATACTACAGGAAGAATGAAAACGAATTCCAGCAACACTTTATCAGAACATAATGGAAGCCTGCTCCGATGGTAATAGCTCTAACAGAAGCGAAAAGATGACCGACCTCGTATTGACAGCAATGCTGTAGCGACATTAAATACGAACAGCTACTGTTCGAAATCGTTTTGGCATCATAGTGTATAAAGAAGGATAAAGAAAAGAAGAGAGAATAGTGTGATATCGATCAAAATGTATCGTATTTGGTCTCTACAACACCTACAATTTACTCCATAATGGTAACTCCGTAACCATTATGGAGTAACCCCTACCAAATTGGCTTATGAAACAAATTGGATGCCTGAAATGAATATAAAAAAAGAGAACAGAGAAACCTGTGGATTACATCTGAGATTTTTAATGTAATACAAGAAAAATAAATCAAGAGAAAGGAAGGAAGGAAATTAGACTATGCAAGAAGAAGAAAGAAAACTATACAAAGAGATCAATATTAGAGACTAAGAAAAAAAAGTAAATGAAAAATTAGAGATTAAAAAAAACGCAAAAAAAAGGAAAATTGATTTTGTGGAATAAAGAAATAACAGAGAAGTGGAACGGATGTCTTGAAAGCTTGTACAAAGGAGTAAATACGAATAGCTGAATTATTGAACCTGAATAAGAAGTTAAAAAATGCAATTCCTGATAAAGAGTTATTAGATGAAGAAATTAAGGAGCGGCCAGTGAAATACCAGGAAAGATCTGGAAACAGAAATTTTAAAACAATCTTGGAGTTGCAACAAAGGAATCATTTAGTGGAAGTGATTAAGTCAATGTATCAAAAGGGAAAGGAAATAAAAATCTCGTGGTAAAAATGTCATCGAAGTGAATGCAGATTGCAAATGTTATTAAACACCAAGCTTAATTCTACATCAAATATTATGCTACATTCTTCTTCTTCTTCACCCATTAGATGTAATATCTGTTGCGATCAAGACTTCATCTTCTTTAATAGTATCTTTGCTACGTATAATAAAGCACATAATCAAATCAAAAAGTGAGTGTTATTTAAGATTTCGTAAAAGAAAAGCGAATCAGAGAAGCAGTGTTATATTCAAGTAAATAAATCTACAAAATTGACTTTCGGGAATTGGAAAAGGAATTCGATAATACACACAATGGAATAAGATTCGAAATAATAAAAAAAAGGAAATTGATTAGAAGACTAAATAATTGCAGAAAATAAAGATAAGGCTACAAGGAAAGAGAAGGTGTAAGACAAGGCTGCAATAAAGAAAGATGTGTAAAATAAAACTGCACGCTATCACTCTTCTGTTTCGATGAAAATGTACAGAATGTAATGAAGGGAGTAAATGCGATTGAAATGCAGAGTCATGTGATACGTTTTGCTGTATTAGCTGAGAATGAGCAGGATTGAAAACATAGGAAAGAAAAATGATTACATGAATATGAATTTCTTATATAAATGCAACAAAACAGAGAAAATAATGATAAGATCAGCGGAACCAAATAAAATAAAATGGACATTAGAAGCGAGATCATCGAAGGAGTAATATTATTCCAATACTTTGGCGATATTGGAATTCAGGGAAATGGAAAGTGGAAATTAGGAATTTGAAGTAGAATTGCTATGGCAAAACAAATATTAAAGATAAAGAGGTCATTTATTGCAAATAAAATGAACAAAAGCATAAGAAAAATATTTATAAAGATATTTGTGTGAAGTATATTCTTATACGATTGTTAAAGTTTGCCTTTAAGTAGAAGGTTGGAAACGAAACTAAATGGTTGAAATTTGCTGTTGGAAAATATAACACGGAGTAAATCGAACAGAAGAAAACAGTGAGAAACATTACATGAAATAAAAGACAGTCAATTATTGAAGAAGACCCATACAAAGGAAGATGAAATTTGTGGGACTGCATGTTGAGAATGTACTTCGATATTTTGAGAGAAATTATGAAAAATAAAAATAAAAATGTCCAAGTATTGAGAAGAATCAAAGAGGGAACTCGCTACACAACAACGGGGATTTTTTTCCTCTTAGAATGACAATAATGAATCCTCCTATAGTCACGAGTCACCTTTCGTGGATATGATTATAATTCGAATAAACTAAAAAATAAAACTTTTACTATTATTTTAATAAACAATGACATCGTGCAAAGAATGCTGTGTAATACGCACCTTTTTATGATTACCTATAACTGTAAATGAATGTAAAAATGGTAAACTAATAGACAATGTAGCAATTTGGTGGTTTCCATTGCACCAGATTATTCTTCATAAATCTCCAATGACTGCTGCTGTACATTTTATATTTGCATATTAGATGAACGAGTAGTAATCTATTTCGGTTATACTCGAAAATTCTCACTTATGATAACGTAAATGGCTTATACTTTTTCTTATAATTATATAGAAGAAAGCTTTCTTGGATTTTATTTTAAGCAGCTTAAGAATTTTAGATACAGAAGTGCACCGTTAACTTATAGGAAACAACAAAGTAATTTCTTTTCACTTTTGATGCAGGATTATATCTGAAAGTGTTCATGAGATTGAACGAAGAGTATTCTAAAGAAGTCTATGGTCACAAAATTCAAGGTTTGTTTTCCATTCTGGGAGAATAAATATGGCTTATGCGATAATCACATTTTTCTCCTTAAATCTTAATAGAAAAGAAAGTTTTACTTATTATTCCTCCATTTTTAGTTTAAGAGCGAATAAATTACGAGTGTAAAATTTATTAGAATTTCAGCGACAAAGCTCAGAGATTTTTTTTTTTCGTTCATGCAAAACGGTTTATCTTGTTGGTTTAAACTAGTCTTAGGCACTGATATCATTAGTATATAATTCATTTTCTTTCGTTGCTACATTTCTTAATGAATATATAAATATAATAAATCAACAAATAAATGGATAAAGAATAAGGCAAAGAAATTACTACAAATTACTTTTAGAGGCAAAGCAAAATAAAATCGCTTCTTAGACTACAGTCTAAGAATTTTAAGAATTAAGAATATATGTAGAAAGTTACATGCGCTGCACATCTTTTTATTTCTTTTTATAAGACTAAAAATAACTGGAATTTTATGAATGTGTCGTCTTTGATTTCTTTTGTACCTTTCTAATTGCAAATTCTATATTGTCTGTGCAACTTTTGTGTCACATTTTCCTTAATTCTTCTTTATTTTATGAGTCAAACATCCATACAAAGCTTTTTTCTGCAGATGGTTTGTTTACTTGTAAAGATTTTCTTAAATTTTAATACTTTTTTTAGTAAAGGAAAGTTGAAAGAAAGAAAGTAGTATGAAATGAATCAGACTTCTCTGATAGGATGCAAGAAATAAACTTCGATTATTTTTGAAGCTATTTCCTCAATTCTATGAAATAAGTTAGATTCATTTCGTACTACTATCTTTCTTTCAACTTTCTTTTCATTATATCCTTAAATGTTTCTTTATGATTTATTACATCTTCATCTTCTATTGTGGATTTTTTCATTACCAATTTCAATTATTTTCTGTTTGTTCTTTCTCATATGTTTGTGCTATACCATGCACACCTAAAGGACTTTGTCCGTGTTGATTTTTGCTTACTCCACTGTTCAATTCCCCATTATAATTTTCACAAGTCACGTGTTATCTCTGTGACATCGTTCTGTATAAATATCATTTGTTTCTGTATTGTTGCATTACAATGCAGAAAGTGTCTTGTTTCGCTGTATGTTAATTCCACCCGCAAAAGATTCTAAACTTTGTCGTACATATTAAACATGGATAAGTTACATTATTCAGAGATGTTACTCTACAAGCCAAACAATATTTTCCAGCCATTTCATGTGGCTAGTAAGCAGGGTGGTATTTTCACACGAGTAATGAAATTCATCTAAAGACATTCACAATAGAAGAAATCATCAGGGTGGCTACAATTTCTCGCAATATGTTTCCTCCTGTCATAATAGAAAAAGATGTTGATGCTTTAGTTTAATAATTTTGTTTATTTTCTAGTGAACAATTGAAATTAATAGTGAAGGGGTTGTCCTTATCCTTCATGGTGAGGAAACAGTCTAATTATATAGCATGTAACATCCGAAAAGAAACGATAATATTGCCGACAATTTAGAATTAAAAAAGCGGCTATTTAAGTTTTGTCTGAAAAACAAAATAAAGAATTATGATTTTCGATGAATGATATCCTTGCTGTAGAAGATGGTTACAAAGGTCAAGGACCAATTTCGCTTCTGTTATATTAGAATAACTTCTGGTTTCACTGTGTTCATCTTCAAGCTATTGGTGACATAGAAAAAACATGTTTGTCTTCATACCTGTAATTGTCGGATACTGGTGTACTTTAGAGTAGTTTTTTAATGATGGATAAATTTCTGGTACGAGACGTTCGGCTATATCAGGATGAATTCTGCGCTGCGTTTGTGGGGTTTGAGATGGAATTCCATTCTTGAATAGTCTTTCACACATTTATACATCTATGTGATACTTCTTTGCTAATTCGTACGCAGTGTTTATGGGTCTCAGTTGTTGGTGATCACCTATGAGAATCAAATGCTGAACGGAAGATGGTATGGACGTAATTAAGTGTCCTTCTAGAATTTCTGCTGCCTCTTCAAATACTACTACTTTTGGTTTCAACACTTCAGTTATCTTCCTGTTCATCGCGGCACAAGTTGTAGTACGAGCAACAATATCTGCATGTTTTAATATATCAGCAGTATATTCAGTTTCCAGTAGTTTACAATCTTCAATAAGATTTTTGTAATCGTTTTCATTCTTGAGAATTTCAAGCTTCACTTTACCTTCTAGAACTGTTCTGCGTTTCTTGAAATATGTCCAACGTTCTTCAAGAAATAATTCCCAGGTTTCATCCTTAGCCATTTCTAGTGTTTCATAATTTTCGTCATCCGACACATGCAGTTCTTCATCAATAATTTCCATAAAATCAGAGAATTTCTCTTGATCAGTGGCATCATTGCATTGAATGCATTGATGTTCTACATCAGTCTGATTAAAAATATTTATTATTTTATCTGAAATTCGTTTAACATCATCTGCACTCAACAGTATACTTTCATCGTAATCTTCTATTCCATTCTGTTTAGTTTCCTTTGTCATATTTTTCAATTCCTGATCGGAACTTTGCATCTTCAGATGACATTCAGATAAACCAGTTTATATATTTTATCTGGATGAAGATACAAAGACAAAGAAACGGTGTTTTTGAGGAATACAATTACATCAGCAAGTGCAAAATGTTCTTCGGTCATTTCCTTCATAGTTCTGAGACTCTGTTGATAAGCTTCAAAGTATGAATCCGACTGTATAGCAGTGTAAAGAGATGCTTGCAACTTCGAGTGCTTTTGTAAATCATTTTCTGTGGTCACATACAGCGTGCAACACTTTTACTTAATTCTTTATTAGGTGAACGTTCGGAAATATAAAGTGCATAGTCTTAAAACTCTGAAGAAAGACAGATTAAAGTTTTTGATTTCAATCGATTAGTGTATTTTTAATTGACAACTCCTAATAATTTGACTTCCATTTCGTAAGCAAGGACTGAAGTCATATAAATACTTTTTTAGAGTAACATTGTGGTAAACATGACCTGTCGTCAAATTATTAGTTAATCTATTTTTAGAGAAAAGAAATTTATAATCTTTTATTGCTTGTCGTAAAGGGTGCAACATGGCTTCTCTTAACAGACGAAATTGCACATCTAAGTAATCATTCACACTTTCGTAATGACCAGCAATGACATTTTTACGAAGGAAAACAGGTTCCGATGACAACATATCATCAGAAGTTGGAATGATGGACAATCCACGAAAATTATTCGGAGGAATAACAGACGCAGATGAATTTGGCAGCATAGTCTGAAAATAATCTAGTTTTCGTGTTTCCAGTTCAACAACAGATTTCAGAATGTTTTCTACATCTATAATATCTTTGTTTTTCTTAAGATAATCTTTTAAGAAAGAAATAAGAATATCAAGTTCACTACTTGTCATTGAAGGCATCCTTAAAGAAATTCTTCTAGTAATCTTATTAAATGATTTATTATTTCACGAACATCTTTTGACCCAGACTCAGATTTAGCAAAGTGCTTGGAATTGTACAAAGAAGAAATAAGTCACATGACTGAAGTGTTCTGAATGAGGTTCACGATGCCTCTTGAATCTGTGGTATCGCATGCTTTAGCCAACAGAGATAAAATTAAGACCACCTCTCCTAAATTTAAGTCATCCTTTCCTAGGTAAGACTGCAATTGTTTCCTATTTAAATACTTTAAAATTTCGTAATTTGTTTTCCTTGAAAAAAAATAACATTTCAGCTGCAATTAACTTCATTTTTATCTTTTTTTTTATTTTCTATATTCGGCTTGTTGTCGTCGTTTATTGCTCTTTGCGAAGTATCGTCCGTCCACTAGTCTGTCCATCGAATTTTCTTTCTTGTTTTGCATAATTGGACTGCTAACTTTGTGTTTTTACTTATTTGTATTGATTTTTAGTGCTGATAGTATTACTATATTCTTTGTTTCTTTATGGAGAAAATGGAATCCGTTTGAAGCAGAATTATTAGAATAATTGTGTAGAATCTGTAAAAATATAGAATATTTTTGATTATATTATTTTTTTAATTTTGGAAAATTAAAAGAGATTACTTCTTGTTAAAGCTATAACACATCTTGTAAAGATACACAAATAATAAAATCCAGTCCAAGAAATGTGCGAGCGATTGTTTACGATTTTTTAATAAATAATAGAGGGCGTAATGTTAAGCATTTTTATTTCAATGAACACTGTTTATCCATTGGCTTTCATTCTAAACTTCTGGCATGATGCTGATGAAAGAAAAGGGGACAAAAGCATCATATTTCTAGCAAAAAAAAATTTCTTTAGATTGTCAGAACAAGTGTCAATTGATGCTAAAGGATGAGGAGTGACTGATTTATAATAATACTATTTTCCATAAATAAATCCAATTTATAATTTCAGTTACATTTTTTTAGTTTGACTGAGAAAGGAATAGGAGGTGCATAAACTGCATTAACGATTCCATTGACTTTCCTCTCCAGTATACAACCATTGGGATTAACAAGAGTAAGCTGAATCTACATAAAGTGCAACAAGCCTGTTTCTGAAATAGTTTTCGACTGTGTTTAAGTTGTCATTCATTAATACACAAATCAGTCAGAACAAAATATTGGCGAACTCCAGGCGGAATTAAAACAAAAACACTCTTTACCATTTTGGTCTTTAATAACTTATTTCCCATATTAAAAAATTACGTTCTTTTACATTACTTAAACTACATGTTTTTAAACGTACAGTTCTAAACTTCTTTAAAATCCAAGTCATAACATAATTTCAGACCTGCTGGAGGAACATGTAACAGAATGTTAGTTGGAAGAAAGGTTGATGGAATGTAAATTGCAGAGTTTCGTGGATAGGCAGAAGAGAGAGATTATGCGGTAGGTTTAAGTTCTCTTTGTCTATGATCTCTTATGCTTTTAAGCGTCGAGATTTTGCCAAAGAGATTTCCGTGCCGTCCTGTCCAAGGTTTGTTGTTTTGTTTCTTTCCAGTTGATTCCTTCTTTTCCAATTATTCTGTATTTCCTTTTGCCAACCTTTCCTGGGGTCTGCCTATGTTTCTTTTTCCTATTGTCTGGCTTTCGTATACAGTTTTTGCCATTCTTCCTTCTTCCATTCGATTAAGATGTCCAAACCATCTCATTTGGGCTTGTGTTATGAATTGATTCAGAGGTGTAACTTGAAGGCTGTCTCTTATGGTTTGATTTCTTCTTCGGTCTAGTCTTGTTTTTTGTGCCACTTTTCTGAGATATTTCATTTCAATTGTTTGTAGTTTGTGTTTCCTGTTGGTAAACATCAAGACTCACAACTGTATGTTAATGTTGGTAGAAACACTGAACGGTACACTGCCATTGTGATATTCTGGGTGACTTCTTTGTCTAGGAGTGGACCTTTCATTGCATAGAATAGCTTTGTTCCCTCTCTTATCCTGTTGTCAATTTCTGTGTCTAGTCTACCATCTACTATCATCTAATCATCAACTGGAACAAGTCCACTTGTTCCAGTTGATGATTCTCTATTTTTATTATGTGTTTTTGTTGGTTTCTAGATATGATCATTGTTTTAGTTTTATTTATAGTCATATTCCTTTTCTTTGTTTCTTCATACCAAATGTTGATATTGTACTGCAAGTCTTCAGTTGTATTTGCTAGAATCACTACATCATCTGCAAAAGCCACGTGTGAAATCCTGGTTTCTTTCAGTTTCCTGTATCCTAGGTGGAATTTTTTTTGTTTTTGTTTAGCATGACTTTAAAATTTCATCCATTACTAAGCTGAAGAGAAGAGGGCTGAGGATACAGCCTTGCCTTATTCCTACATTTGTTGCAAATTCTTTTGATCCATTATTACATGTTCTTATATAATTTATATTACTTTTGTAGAGGCTTTGTATGGCTGCTATTAAGTTATCTTGTTTTTCTTTAATATTTGCCATATTAAGTGTCTGGGAACTCGGTCAAAGGCCTTTTCAAAATCCATATAAAACATGAATTTAGTTCTTTTCCATATATCAATGTTTTCTCTGATATTTGTCTAAGACTGAAGATAAGATCTTGCGTGCTTCTATTTTTTCGAAAGTCATATTGCATTTCATCCAGTGTATCCTCTATTTGAATCCTAAGCCTCGCTTCTAAAATACAAACATAATTTTCCTGGAACGCTTAAAAGCGAAATTCCTCTATGGTTTTCGTCTCCTTTCTTAAATATATAGGGATTATTATAGCTATTTCCCAGTCTTTGGGAATAATTTTCTTTTTCCATACAACATTGAATAGGTGTAAAAGAAATTTTATGGCTTTCGTTCCTAAATTCTTTACCATTTCTGATATTATTTGGTCATTACCTGCTGATTTACCCAGTTTTATTTTATTTATTGCTGCTAACAGTTCATTTGCATGAATTTCTTCACTCTGATCTTCTATTTTGCTTGTGTGTCTTGCTCTTAGGGTTCAATTTTTTCCATGTCCTGCATCTTCTAATAATTCTTGAAAGTACTGTTTCCATCTTTCCATGATGTCTTCGGAATTTGTAACTTTTCATCCTTATTTTTGATAAACTTTATGGGGCATTCTTTCTCTGACCTCATTCTTCTTAAAACATTTTAGAAGATTTTTTGGTTTCCTATAAAATTTTGTTCTAAAGTATGTCCGAAGTCTTCCTAGCATTTTCTTTTCTCTGCTTTCACTAAGGTTTTAACTTTATTTCTTTGGTTGTTGTATAGTTCTCTATCAACCTGCAACTTTGATGTTATCTCTTCCATAATTGCGTTTTCTTTTTAATTTCTTCTTTTAGTTCTTCAGTCCACCAGGGTGTTTTATGTTTCTTCTGTTTATTATTTAATGATACACCACAAATTTCTTTGCTTGTTTCTAGAAGAAGTGTTTTGAACCTGTACCATAGGTTTTCTACATCTTGGTTTTCATATCTCTCTTTTTCTACTTCTTTCATCTTCTCTTCTATTTTACTTTTATACTCAATGGCTGTTTCTTCTTTCTTTAGTTTGTAGTTCTTTAACTTAACATTTCCTTGTTACTTTTTCTACATTTTTCAACTTTTATTTTATGGATCGTTTCCAATACTAATAGTAGTGGTTACTGCCTATTTCAGGACCTCTGTAGAATCTTGCATTTTTTGTATACTTCCAGTACGATCTGCTTATGATGGCGTAGTCGATTATAGATTTTTCATTTCTAGTGGGCTCTTCACTGGTAAACTTATGGATTTCTTTATGCTTGAAAATAGTATTTGCTATTACTAAATTATTTGTAAGACAAAGATTTATTATTCTTTCTCCATTATTATTCCGGGTTATTTCTCCTTGTGATCCCAACACTTGTTTCGTTTCCTCATCTACTTGATTCCCTACCCGGCCATTAAGGTCTCCTAGTAGTATGATATGCCCTTGAACTTCAATTGTTTTTTTGTAAGAGTTCGAGGAATTCATCTTTAATTTCTTTATTGGCATTATCGTTTGGGCCATATGCAACAATTACAGTGAATACTTGGTTGTCTGATTTAAGATCTATAGTGATTGTCAACAACCTTTCGTTTATTAGTTGCCATTTAGTAATATATTCTTTGAGATCTGGTTTAATTATGCAAGCTACCCTCTTGTTTTTCCCATTCTCTTGGGTTTACCCCTGAATAGAAAAGTATATACCCATCTTTCATTTTCTGGCAACCTTGACCTTTCGTTTTTGTTCCTGTCACTGCTAGCAGATCCAATCTTGATTTTTTAAATTCATCTATTAATTCGTTTTCTTTTCCATCTAGACTTTTAACGTTCCATGTTCCGTATCTCATGTACCGTTTTCCTCGCTTTGTAGTTAACCATTTAGGCAGTTCGGCTATCTCTTTGTTATTTCTTTTAATGAGTGAAATTTTAAGGTGTGCAGGGGATTAGCCTTCAGCACCCGAGTCTGGTGGTGGGGCTGCCACCTTCGAGGCCCCCCGACCGGCCTATGAGGGAAGTGCTATCCTATTGGTCCGTGGGAGGCATTTTATTTCCCTCCTACCCTTCATAGTAACCTATGACGAGCATTCCCCGATCCGCCACCAGGGGACGAGCCCGATGGGGGTTATAGATGTCCCCACACGGGTAGTTTAAGTTAGTGAAGGAATTTTACCAGATTAATACAGAGGGGGTTATCAAAAAGGGTACGATATGACGAGAGAGAGAGAAAGAGGAACAATGTGACCCTCCATGGAACCTATGTTGGCATGTGAAGAGTGGATTTTTTTGCATGGAGAGTGGTGATTATACACCACGACGGTCGGTCGTGTGGGTGTAATGCTTGTAAAAATATTCGGAATGAATTTAAGTCCAACATATGTTGTTCAATTTGGTGTAACTAATAAACTGGAACAGTTCGTACTCGTAAACTGAAAACAGTGTCATTCATTTATTCACTATATTAAATGATAATTGCTCATAATCAGGTCACACTGACTTTATGAAAAAACTTACTGATATTTTACAGCATGGGAGGTCTAAAAGTAAATTTTACAAAAAGACAAAATATTTGCTCGCTGATGGACAAGGCAGAGGTTTGGATTTTCTAGTCCGTAAAGTCATGGTAATTTCTATTCTTAAGATATATTATTCATAAGTCTAGAATATGTGAGAAAGATGAAGAAAATCGTAGCACCCCAGCCCACAATGCTATTAAGTAGTCGAATGAGGTGCTATGGAGTCGCGATATTCGACAGGAAACTAAGATGATACTCCAAATGATTACTCTGTTATATGATATGAGGGATAAACATTGAATGCGAAACAGAGATGGATGACGTACGACAGAGTTTTTGTATATCTCACCTTCAAAGGGTTCGATATGAAACCAGCATGGGGAAGAGAGTGAATTTGCAAGAAAATGTAAGGGACTGCCTCGAACGTCGATCTTTACAGTAATCAGGAGAAGTTCAATGGATGCCACAGGAGAGAGAGAGATGGCCCAAGGTGAGTCCAAGAGAGTAATGAATTACTCTCTGGGACTCACCACTAGGAAATAGTGGAAATAGATGAGAGGATGGTTTCACCGTAACAGAAGAAATCCGAGCCAGAGCATTGCAAGAAAGTTCCTGAAATGACTGTTCACAGTGAAGAAAGGAACTACAAAGCAACCTGTGAACAGTGGAAACGACGTTAAAAATAAAGTAATTGGTGACAAGGAATTAGAGTAGGGAGGCGTAACAAGGGTAGAAGATTCACAAACACACTTCCCACACTGAGCCCGCAATCTCCAGTCCACTACGTGGTCTCGACACTTTCCCATTGCAGTATAATTATCATTGGGTTTTAGCCCTTGATACTGAGTATTCAGCCTGCAGAAACATATTACTGTTGTGTCCTCGAATAGAGAATGTACGGAAGTCCCTATAGTGTGTTGCAGACATAAGAGGCTGTCAGTCACACTACCATGAGAGAAATTGTTCACCTACTAAGAGTAGTTTGCACGTGCATTCACCCACTCTGAAGAACAGGTGTGCAAATATTTAAAAAAAAAAATCCGAGTCTACTTAATGTAAATGCAAGATTTTGTCAAGTGATTTGTGTATAATTCGAATTAGTCAGGCTAATCTACTGAATACGAAATGTATCAAGCAAGTGGTATAATCACTTTAAATATACATTTTAAAGCAATGTTCTTGACTAGCAATGCCAATAATCTTAAATATACAAGATGTCCATTTCCTGAACTGTGGTTAGGTAGAAAAGGGCCAACTTCCTGATTACGTTATAAAAAGGGAGTAACTACTTTACTAGGTGATCAGACCCGAACAAAACTTTGCATCTTATCTGTAAGCTAAAAATTTACGTATCAACCATTCATCTTAAGACCTAGGAGCCACCTGCTCAAATAACTTTGTAAATACTGATAACCAAAATCCAGAAATAAAAAAAAAAACACGTAAGGAGACTGTCTATTTATGAGAGTAATAATGCATCCGTCTAGAGAAGATAGTTGAAGGCAACTATTTTCTCTAGGCGGAGGATCAAAATATTCTCTATTGTTTCTGTGAACTCTTTCATTGAAATAGTTGAGGTTATGCTCATAGCTTCGCAGCCTAGATGATTTCCAAAAAATAATCAGGTAGCATTAATACATGCTGACCTACTTGGCCAGTTAATTAGCGTATCCCACCTCTAACGAAAGTGCTGTCAGTGGGGGAGATTATTTTCATAGTGTCTCGCTAGAAAACCACCCCGCTGATAGAAACTGAAGTGGCTTGACAAAATTCTGTTTCGTTTCTAGATTAGACAGAGTATTTGGATTATGAAAAATATAAAAAAAAACCTTTAATTCACTGGCAATAGTTAAGTTTTATAGGTTTACAACGTTCAGTGAGTGGGAGGCACGTTACAAATAAATTGAGTTTAGGTTTTTTGATTCTTCAGTATTTCATGCAAAAATGTGCGTGACTTCAAACTTGTTAGTTTAATACGGATTAATGATCCTGTACAGAGACATTATGTTACTACTACTACTAATTATATATATATATATATATATATATATATAATATATACACGAGGGTGGTCTGAAAAGTTCTCGCCTAACAATGAAAAAACGAATTTATATATATATTTTAAAATAGATTATTATAAAATAATCTCCTTTAAGAGAAATACATTTATTCCAGCGATGCTCCAGCGCCATTATCCCGTCCCTGTAGTGGTTCTCAGTAAGATCCACAAAATACCCCTCTACAGCTGCGATCACCTTTTGATTCGAAGAAAAATGCTGACCAGCGAGAAAGAATTTTTGGGAAGAGATAGAAGTCAGAAGGAGCCAAATCTGGGGAATAGAGTGGATGTTCCAAGAATTTATAGTGCAGACCCTTTAATTTTCCCATTGCCAAAACATCTTTGTGGGCAGCTGCATTGTCCTGATGAAAGATGATTTTTTCCCTTCTGCAAACCAAGTCTTTTCTCACGAATTTTTTCTTCTAGTCTGGTTTTAAAAGATTGGAATAATATTCCTCTGTTATTGTTTTACCCTCTTCAAGATAATACACAAAATACCTTTAGCATCCCAAAACACCGATGCCTTGACCTTTCCTGCTGATGAAACCAACTTTGCCTTCTTTGGCGATGACAACCGGCTTCAGTCCACTGTTTTTACTGCTGTTCGGATTTTGGTGTGTAAGAGTGAATCCGAGTTTCATCCATAGTAATAAATCGACGCAAAAAATCAGTTTTATTCTTGTTAAAACATTCCAAGCACTGTTCAGAGATTTTCCGGCAGCCCATTTCTTAATTGTCGAAAACTAAGGAGAAGAGTGCTCATAAACGTTTATGAACTTCGAATGAATTTCTTTTGGTGTTAAATCTTCTTTTACAAAGAATTTATATACCGCATGATACTCCATTTTATCAATTTCAAGGGATACAGACAATACTTTTGCTTCACAGCTGTATGAAACAAACTACTTGATATAATGACTTACAATTTCACATGGATGCTTATGACAGACGTACCAACTTAGGAAAAAAATCTTGCCGATAATGTTGCCATCTATGATTGAGAACGTTTCAGACCAGCCTCGTGTGTGTGTGTGTGTGTGTGTGTGTGTGTGTATATATATATATACACACATTGTATATAGTCAACTCCTTTTCATTCATTAATGTGGGAGGAATACTTTTTTTTTTTTTTTTGAAACCCTTAGAGATGATCTCCATTTCATCGCTGCTGGAGTTTTGCGCTGATCGTAAGTCAAATATATTCTTCCAAAAAAGTTTGGTTTAGAACCTCCGCGTTATTTAATTGAGCAGTAATAGCAAAATCAGGTATATGCATATATCCTTTTGTTCCTTGGGATAGTTTCTTTAAAGGCACTAATGAAATCGTCTTAACTGGTGGCAAAGGTGACGCTTAATCGGCATCTCCGCCAATTATATCAGTGGATTTATTAGCATAAACGGGCGTTTATTAAAAACATTTAATTTAATAAACTGATTTTCATTCAAAAAATTATTTATCAGCTTAAATATTTTATTCCCGAAGATTTTATTCCCACAGTCCAAATGTAACATTTTGGTTCCACAGTCCAAAATGTTACATTTGGACTGTGGAACCAAACGTTTGCTACATTATTTTTATTATTTTTTTGACTCGTCGTTCTGATTGCAGACATTTTAGTACTATCAAGTCCGTTTCATTTGAAGTTCTTAATTGAGGGAGTCAACGTAACGTATCCGTTTTGTAAAATGAATCGGATTTTTTTTTTCAAAAAAAAAAAAAGAAAGAAATCTGATCCAGTGGCTTTAAGCACCCACAACCTTCCAAGCATGCTTGGATTTCTTAACCGAAATATGAGGATAAATGTTCAGCCGTATGTCACTAAGTATTCATGACTGTAATCCATGCACGTTCACGGGACAAGTTTGTCTGCTTGCGGGATGAAAAACCCCAGATAAACTGGCGGAAAAATCCCTGCTGTCTACTCCAAAGACTAGATAACTTGGCTATGGCTGAAGGAGATCCTTAAGCTCCTCACGTCGTCGACGGGAATCGAACCTAGGACACTCCTTCTCCAGGCATATGGTTGCGAAGCGCAAAGCCACTAGGCTAACCGCGCAGACCAATGTTTTCTTGCTAGACGAAATACGGAAGCAACAGCAGACACTGAGGCTGGCATACTTCAAATTATTAACACTGACTAAAGAAACATAGGCAGAAGCAATGCAAGAGGATTGTAGCAAGAAATTGAACAATGTGGTTGCACAGTATCGGAAATTCAAAGACAGTAGTGAGATTCTGCCCTACCCCAAGAGTTTTGGATATAATTTTGTTCTATTTGCATAATAAGCTTTATTTAATTTTATAGGTTAATACTTTAAAAAAAATTCACGTGACGAGTTGTCTTCCATCAAACGCTGTCGCCCATCTGCCACCGAATACGCGAAAGAGTAAAACCGTTATGGCTTAATCTGAAAGTAAGTTAGCTTGTCCTACGCAAAAGTGGCAGAACTTTTTTTTCTCCTCCAGAATTTCGTCGGGAAGCTTCTCTTAGAGCGACGAACATACAGCACATAACATTGCTAGCTTCGTGGCAATAGTTGCTCTTCGGTTGCAATTCATAAGTATTTTGAATGTTCTTCTTCCAAACTCCCATCCCCGAAAAAAAAAAGCTAGTGTACAACACGAAATAGTACTCGCGTTTGGATTAATTAAATTTGAGAGAAACTGCTTCTACTTACCTAACACTAAAATACCACGAAAGGAATGGAATGATGATTGTATAAAATCACTGATTAATTTACAGTAAGCATACATCACGAGAAAAATTTATTTCTCTCAGTTACACGCCAAAAGAGAATAAAATTGTGTCTCGTCATTTAAAGTATAGGGAAAATGAAACCAAAAATATTAATGATCACGTGCTTTATCAGTGGTTATGAAATCGCGAGTGTTATCAACTAATGTGCAAGTATATTCCAACAAATGCCAAGTACAAAATGACTATACTTTCCTGCCATGTCAGTAGGTAAAAATAAGCTCTGAAGAAAATAAAATTAAATTCCAGTTAATTTTGTCATTTGCAGAAGAACGTAAGGAATCACAAATTATGGACTTGAGGTCCATAATTTGTATTTATATTTTTCATACAAATCATAACGGAAATATTTATGAGTAATCAGCGACAATCATTTAGTGAATCGTTTTTAAAATGATTTTGTAATGGAATGTAACACTTGCAGTTTGATTTGAAATTTCTAGTACTTATATCTGTATTGGCTAGATACAAGTACTGGACATAAGCATTAAGCTATTTGTTATAGTTCAGATAGTCGCCACGTGTAGCGTCACTATATGAAAACGCACAAAATATTTGTGGAATTCACAAAATGAAATTTGTAAAGAATCCTTTCGACAATATGTTCATAAGAATCTGTTTTATGTTTCGTTTATGCTTGATACAATTTACGGAAACGGTGCGTTCATAAACATCCATCGCTTTCCTAGATTGACCAGCAACACCCAGATGAAGTTTGAATAACAGCCGTATGTCTTTGCGTAAATCAGCGCAATTTGTTTTCATCTTTTGGTTACAATTTATTTACGATTTCACTTCGACAGTGAATATAACGAGGGGAAAAAATCATATGTAACTAAGCTCCTAGAAAGTATTTAAATCCCGATTCTGACTCCGATGTTACTGGCAAAAAAAAATCGAGATCATGGGGGTGTTCAGAAATTAGGATACAAAGTACTTATTTCTCAGTAATATGCTATTTTTGTGACTAACAGAGTCTTTCGTTGTTCGAATAGATTACTTAGAAAAGAGAGATGCTACATGCTACTAAACATGCGCAATACCGAAGAAAAATCTCTTAAAAATTCAATTTATGTTCAATAATAAATTTTGCACGAACAGCGTATTCTGTAGAAAGAATAATTATGGCCGACTAATTCCGCCTCCAAGTTTTTAAATGTTCATCTTCCTGATTTCCCCCATAAAAATCACAACAGGGAATAGTTCGGATTAATTAAATTACACAGAAATCACTTCTACTTACCTAGAACTTTAAAATACTACAGAATAGAATGATGGTTTATATAAAATAACTGATTAATTTATATATACATCACGGGAAAACAGCTACTTGTCTGAGTTGCAGGCAATATCGAAAAATGGACAGAGTTGCGTCCGATTGTTTATTCTAAAATATTTAAAATGATACTAAAACTATTGATCGTGTACTTTATCAGAGGTTATGAAAGCGTGTTATCACTAATTGGCAAAGTACAAAATTATTACAATTTTCTGCCATGATAGGCAGGAAAAGGATCAGAAAAAACTAAATGGACTTCCAATAATATTTCCTCCTCTCAAATGAATGAAAATTCGTCAGCTAATGAGTTTGCCTTGAAGTTTCGTATATTAAATTGAGGGTAGCAAAAGGATGAGTTCTGACGGTATTATTCAGTAATATCCCCAAGAATTTTTTGATGTAGCTCTTCAAGTTCTAATCACTTCCATAGCGCACGTTCGTTATTAAAAAATTAGGGAAACAACTATCATGTTATAGTAACATATATATACGATTTAACACCTGATAAGTGCACTGCTGGTTTAAATGTTTCTGTAGGATCCGCATATTTTTATAGGGCAGTCGTGACATCTGGTTTTCGGTAGAGAATAGCTGGGTTTGAATCCTAAGATATTTGTTATGGCTTTTGCGCTGAAGGTGAGTTTGTCTGTCTGATAAGTTCCCGACATTATCACTTCAATTTTGATCCTTTATATTATATTATACAAACCGAACGGAGTACATATGAAACCACACAATTCACTGCCCTCCTAGCCTTAAGTTACTTCTGGCATAATTCGAACTTTGTTTTGAAATTATGCCAGAGTGCTAAGATTATGATGCGAATGTGTGTGTGTGTGGAATGAAAAACCAGTATTTCAAGGAGTGAAAATCTCACTATCGTATGAAGTTTGCCAATTCACCTTTGACTGCATTTTTAAATAATATGCGAACGCATCTAATGTAACTAAAGCGCATCATCGCTTTCAACTGGGAATAAAAGCTAATATCTTTAAGATCTCTTATCCTACATTGCATATCGGTGATTCAAATATTCCATGCAGTTCATTATTCACTAACAATTGGCTGTAAATTATGCTTTAAACTTTTCATTGTAAAAGTAGCCTTTAATAAATATTGCTAAAGTGCTCCAATTAAGACTTCCATCAAGTTGTATAAAACGAAATATAGATAGAAACAAAACTTTAAACTAATGAGAATAGGAAGTCGCACTCTATTAAAGAATGAGTAGTAAATGATCACAAAATAAGAGTGACAAAGAAAATTTTGCTGTAAACACCACGTAAAAGAACGATTGGCTCGTTTCAATTATAAAACTAAAATTTATAGAAAATTCTAAGCTTCTAAAAACAGCAGGCTTTATTTCTTGAGATAACTTGAAGACCATGTTCCTCGAAAATTTCCAAAACATCTCCAAGAATTTGAGAAAATATTTGCTAGTTAAACAATACATGGAAGAAAAAAGTTTACCAACATACAGTGGCGGTGTACACTGCTTGTAAAAAAACTCAACGAACACCATAGTGTGAGGAACAAACTACTGCTTCCACCTTAATAAGATTTAGGACCGCCTTTCCCTGCGATGAATGCAGCAGTCCTACGAGGAATATTTTTTACAAGCGTACGATGGCGATCAATGGGAATTTTGGACCATTCTTCATGTAGGTAAGTAATGAGATCCTGGACTGTTGTGGGGAGGACATTCCATGACCGCACCCGACGCTCCAGTTCATCCCAAAGATGTTTAATAGGGTTCAGATCACGGCTCTGTGATGATGTTCATTTCACGCAGTTACAGCAGCAGACTTATGACACAGTGCATTGTCTTGCTGAAAGAGACAATGATCAGTTCCGTAGAGCAGTGGTTCTCAAACTTTTTGAAGTCGGGGCGCATTTAACATCCTACAGATAATTATAGGCGCACTATATACAATTTCTGAGAAATGTTATAATAATTAAGTTAAATACTACATTACAGAAAAATAATGCGATAAAAAAAATAAAATGAAACATACCTTAAGTTTATTCATTCTTGTGTTTATGAGAAACATGAGCCTGATGTGTCCTAGCGATTGCTTCAATGTTTGGGCATATATTTGAAAGGCAAACTCTTATTTCCTCGTCAACACATTGAAGAGTTCCTCTCTTTTTACACTTAATTGTGGTGAGGATAGAAAATCCTAATTCACATAAATATGTTGAAAATTGTAGTAAAATGTTCAAAGCTTTTTTAGATATTGACACATTCTTCTTTTATAGAAATCCAAAACACTTCAAGAGACAATTCCTTATGTTTAATCATCAATCCACGATCAGTGGAGATAGCTGCCAGTTCTTCTTCTGTTAATGTTAAACCAAAATCACTTGAAGTTTCCATAAATGGGTTTCTAATCCAATCGTATTGTTCAGTGTTAAGTGATGGAAAATAAGAACTCAATTTTTCTTCTAAACTTGTTAAATGTTCAACTATTATTGGAAGTGTTTCATTTATGCAAGTGTTACTTACCAATGGAAACATTTCCAAATTACCTTCAACAGCTTTTCTTTTCCAAATCTGTAGTTTCCTCTGAAATGCTTTCATTTTGTCAGTGGATGTGAGAATGTTTTCTTTCCCTTGCATGCTAGTATTCAAAATATTGAGCAGCTGAAATATATCGGCCAAATACTGTAACCTGGAAATCCAAAATTCGCACCGAAGGAGGTTACAAAAATGTGATTGTTTCATCTCTTCAAAAAACGCAAGAAATTCTTGTCGTAGTTCGTGTACACGAGTAAGTACTTTCCCTCTTGACAGCCACCTCACCTCACTGTGTAAAAGCAGCCGTCTGTGTTGTGAATCCATATCGATACAAAGCTTTTCGAATACACGCGATTTGACAGGTCTTGTTTTAATAAAGTTTACCATCTCAACAACTTGATCTAAAACTTCTCTTAATTTTTCTCCCAATGTTTTTGCCATCAAGGCCTCCCTATGAAGAATGCAGTGAGTTACGATAACTTTTTTTTTTTTTTTTTTTTTACAAAAGATGTAAGGCCCTTAACACAGCCTACCATGGAAGAGGCTCAATCTGTACAAATGCCTACACACGACTTCCATGTTAACTGCCATTTATCAAGATAGCTATTCAAAATGTCAAAAACGTCGTCACCTTTTGTAGACACACAATTCTTTGCAAAACAGAAACTGATTTACTATTTGATCTTCATTAATAAAACGGACGAATGCTAAGAGTTGCGCCTTGTTGGTAATGTCTATTGACTCATCAACTTGCAATGCAAAATTTGAATACTGAAGTTTATTATTGCATACATTTTTCTCGATATCAGAAGACATTTCTATAATACGCCTGTGAACTGTATCGTTGGACAGAGGAATCTTGCTTATTTTTATTGCTGCTTCATTTCCTAGCATTGTCATGACCATTTTTTTTGCATGCAGGCAAAATAAGTGACTCACCTAAAGTATGATCTTACATACTTTTTGCTATCAGTTCTGAGACTTGATAAGAAGCGATTTGAGCTTTAACAGAAACAGTCATCATACTCTTAAAAGAATTTGCCGCTTTTGTTTGCTGTTCAGACAATCTCTTGAAAAAATTTACAGATTTATCTTGTAAATTAGAGTGTATAGTTTTAAAATGTTTACTCAATTTACTAGGAAGCAATAATTCTTTTGCCATTTTACATCCACATACTAAACATAGCGGCAAAGGATGATCTTCACTTCCGGTCCAAGTGAAACACCAAAGCTTAAATAACTTTCATTATATTTGCGAGTAAGCCGCGATTTTGCTTTCTTACTTGCACTTAACTTTTGCTCACTTCCAGAATCTGATTCTTCAATATCACGCTTCTTTTTTTAGAAATCTATCCATTTTATTTGGGTGTATTTATCTGAAAATAAGTAATATGCACATAACATCCACTTCCAACACTTTTAAAACAATATACACAACAAGAATAAACCATATTCTTGTTCTCTTTGCAAGAAAAACCGCTGTTAATTAACATAATGATGTGTTGACAAAAAGAGCGGTATATCCGTAATGAAAAAGGTATAATAGAGTAACTATATTTATTTTTATATCTGGACACATTTCTCTGGAATACCACAGGGGGCACCAGGAAATCTTCTAGGGCGCACCCTTTGAGAATCACTGCCGTAGAGAAACAAAAAATGGGAAGTATTATATTGTCCAGTGTTCAGATACTTCTGGAAGAGGGGCGTGGCATCTGTCGCACTTGTCCATTTCCTCGGTAGAGGATATAGCGTGATTCGTCGCTCCATAAACTCTCCAAGCTTCCACATCCCATTGTACACACTCTTTGCAGACTGAAGACGAAGCTGAATGTTGGTTCGGATAATGTGGGACTTGCATATCGCGGTCCTACCATGGAAACCCATGTTGTGAACCTGCGTTCCGAATGCTTTTGTGAAGATTTGTATTTCAGTAGATGCTCGAAACTCTGCATTTAACGTATCGGCCTACGAATAGCAGTTTTTGCATATTATCTTTCACAGCACCCTATGGTCGCATTTGTCCACTGTGGGTAGCACTTGCAGTTGACTCCCTACGCTTCAATCTCAGTGTGATATCACTGATTATTGACCTAGGATTTCCCTATCTGTCAAAAATTTGCAGAACAAATAGGCCTGAAACAGGGCACCCTATCATAATGCCTCTTTCAAACTGTCAGTTCACTTTTCGCAACCATTTCTCCTGGACAGTTGCACTGACTTGGGAGCATCCTATTCCTCCATTTTATACGTGCTACAAACACGTCACTCATTACATGGCACGATGTACGTTGTCCATAGGAGTCTCCCCGTTGATTTCTGTCCAAGAAGTGTATTTATTTGTAAGGTTCCAAAATAAACGACATAAAGTTACATTAATTATTGCTCTTAGTTTCGTGTTCCTTACGCACGTTTTAGAAGAAAAAAAAAGTACAAACTTCCCCCAGTCTGTCTGGCATCAATATATTAATGTCAAGAGCCAAACCTTTTTTCTTCATTTGCACTTGTCTTACTATATATTATAGAATGCGAAATTAACATTGCAATAAACAGTTGTATGGTTTTTTTACTTTGTTTTACTAAAAATTGTTATAAAGTTTCTTTTCGAATAGAATGCAAAGATAACGATAAGTTCCTAAGGCCGAACCTTGGGGTTAAGACTAATTGGCGTCTAAATCTATTAGCACTCGGAAAGCTCTACACTAAACTCATTTGGACTATTGATCTAGTTATCACAGATTGTCACATATGAACTGCCTGCGTTCTTACTAGAAGCTAATAAGATTGTTCCGGAAGAGAAAGATTAAGCTGTAATACAAGTCTATCCTTAAAACAAGGCACTCGTTAACTTCTTCCTTGGCGACCTTACGGTCAACGAAAAAATAATTCTTTCGAATTGTTTCTTTAGCTCCCACCAACATATCTACGGTTGACATTGTTAATCTAGATAGAGAAAGTGTTGGAAAACGCCCAGCCTCACAGCAACCTCCCTTCGTATTCTTGGAATGGACTAGACGCAAAATCCCACTCCAGCAACAAAGCTGCTTAACCCCCTTTGGAATCGTCCGTCGTAAAGACGTCTTAGTCTGCTCTGAATGCAAAGTAATTATGGACACAATTCGTAATTTATGAACTGAAGGCTTATCCAGTTCATAAATTGATGAAAGGTCTCTACAACTGGTCAAAAGGAAGTTATTACTGACTTCCAAACCACTGAACATGCTTCTACGATGCACAGGACTGATGTATCTTTATGCCCTTTGTAATTATGGAGACTTGTCCAAATATCTGTTTCAGACTTCGTGGTAAGAATTTCCCTCCATTTCAATGAGAAGACAAAGAATTTTACTCTGTTAGCTTGTTTACGTAGAACTGGATGGTTGAATTTGGTTGTTTTTCTCCTGAAGAAAGTACCATAAGGAGTGCGAAGCTAGTGGAGGAATAAAGACATTTGTGTGGCTCATTTCATAACCTCCTTCAAAAAGTATGTCAAGTTCATTAAGTTTCCTTGGCAGGTTTATCGTTGAAAGTACTTGGATCCCATCACTGAAAATTTTTAAACCTCACCCAGAAAGACTCGCAATGCTGTTCTGGTATACGTTTGCGTTTCTATTATTAATGGAAAGAAAGAATTAACAAGAATGAAATGAGAAAAAAGCCTACTTAAGAGTACAAATGGAATATTGAACCCTACCGTTCAAGCCTCGTGCATTTTGTTGTTTACACCAAATAACATAGGAAAAGTTGAACATGAAATTTCTAAAGGAGTTTAAAATAAAGAGTGCCAACAAGCAATCTCACTTCCAGTTCTCACCTAGAAAAGGTACTCAAGTTCCAAACTAAATTTTCTGCACATATGGAAATGTTTATGCTTAGTTAGTGACATTTGCCCTCACAAACGACTCTTAATCCATGGAAAAAATATTGTAAATTTTACTTGGTTTTAAAGTGATTTTAATATGGAATAAACTTGCAGTTTGATTTAAAATTTTCAATGATTTTATCTTGCATGATGCAGATATCTACGATGCATACGGCATTGTCTTGCGATAATGACTCATGTTACTAATACGACAACTAATACGATCGTTTATTCTGCAATGGACGCTCTTCCATTGTCGAACGAAGTAATCTCATTTTTTCTAGGAACGCCTTACAATTCTTTCGCAGAGTGTCAGAAGTTGTCTTGAGGGATTAATGTAATAAGTTATTTTGGATGAAGATAGTTTTGATGCGTTTTAACCGAATCAAGTTTTTCCCCCAGCAAAAAAAAACTTCATTTAATACCTAATTAGCAGTCCATTGAATTTCGTGTTGTACATTGAAATACACTGCTGCTAGCTGATGTGGATTGCCGCTGTAAACTTGTTAATAGGATCGCGATTCGATGTACCCTGCTTTAAATATTTCAAAAGTTACTTTATACAATTATTTCACAACTGAAGTCATTTGTTGTGGATTCACGAAATGAAATTTGTTGTAGCGAATTCACAAACATCCAAGTCGAACGTAATCGGAAGCCTGAAATGTCTTGACAAGTTAATTGATTGGGGGGGGAGGATTTCTACATTACTTAACTATCGACTAATATAGTAACTTTCAGTAGGCGAAAAGCACTCAGCCTTTATTTTTCTAAACTAAACGTAAACTTACAGTCGAATGATTAGTAGCTCCTTGCAGCGCTAATTTTAACACTGTTGCTCTTTTCGTTTTTGAAAAAATCGGCTTGTATTTACCAATATCGAAAGTAAATAAAACCGCTGATGTATTATGATGTAAAATAGAAATAACTGGCTACACTTCTCGCTTTTAGACGCAAGTGGAAATTATTGCCATGGTAACATGGAAGCCAGCGCTGCTTATGAATTTTTTTTCCGCCAACATATAACGAACTAATTACAGCATGCATAATATGCAAGAAAAACAAATCTCTTAAAGAGCATTTATGTTCAATAGTGCACTAAAATAGTAACAACAAGCACGGGCAGCATATTTATGGCTTAAAATGCACTAGACCATTTTGAAGTAGTAGAGAAGAGTACCTTGGTAATGTAATCTATTCAACCATATTACTAAGCAGATGAGCAAGACTGTATAACAGAAGTCAAGTATCAAACGAAACTGCTACTACCACTACACTGAAAGAAAAATTGTCTAGAATCAACGAAAAGCAATGAAAACGTTTATATTATATTATACATAAAAGATGAATTTGTCCCCTTACATAGTATTATATTATATTGAAAGCTATCATATTATAATTTGTGGCAGCCATTATGGCATCTCCATCTCATGGATGGATATTATTTACGAGGAAAGTAAACATTAAAATACTGGAATGAAAAAGTTGCTCTTAACTAATTATAAACAATATCAATTATTTCGATTGATTTGATGAAAGAGAATTTTCCCTTGCTTTAAACTTAACAAAATGCTAAACACGTTGTAGTTCAATGTCTGGCTGATTTCTCTTACTGTAGATCACTTCCAAAGACTTTATTACATCGCACCTCTAGGGAGTCCAAAGACTCATCGAGGGAGGGTACCTACTCTACAACTCTCCTTCTCCACCAAACAACCTTCATCTACACCAACGCCATCTACCGCCGACTACCACGATTAGTATTTTCACAGACTTTTTGAATCCATGCATACGGCGGAATTCGAACCTGCAGCCTTTTGGCTGGAGAGCGGATACGCTAACCACCAGGCCGGAAGACTTCTCTGCCAAAAGATTCAATCTCTCTTGAGATACATTTAATGGTTGATCCCATAAATATTTCAAATAATATTCGCATCCCCTTTCTCTTTGGGGGATTGAGCCGTCCTAATGAGAGATTAGGAATACGTTTTATGACTATAAATTCGTAAAAATTCTCACCATCTGTTGAGTACAACCTAGCAGTCCTTCTAAGAAGTGATCCAAAACGTGATTGCTCCTGCAAATAACAAGAATAGGAAAAGAAGTCCTTGATGAAAACATTCTCATTGCCATTGGTATTATTTGGTTTGTATTTGTTACTCAGTTTGCCTGTTCTGAGGAACGTAAAATTCGAGATACCGGGAGAAAAAAATCCCTACCTCCGTATGGGACCGGCTTGCGCACGTTTAGTTGAAAAAGATCAGAAAGGTTCCTCACGTGATAGAAAGGAATCGGAAAGTCTACTCGATCAAAGGGCTTCGTCTATACCGACTGAGCTACGGAGGCTCCAGTATTTCAATCATCGTCAAACTTGGAAGGCAGATTCTTTCGGTAGTAAGAAAAAATTTCCTTATGTACACATCCAGCACGTGAAGAGCGAAGAAGTTACTCTACTAGATTTTCTAATAGCTAGTCTACAAATCAAAGATTGGGTGTTTTAGAGTTTACAACGGGGAGACCGTTTCCAATTGTAGTTTCATGGATATTGTTGTACATTCATTTACTACTTTCGTTTTAGCCTACATACTATATTTTTAGTGAAAAAATTCATTTGTTTTGGAGGTTGCAAGCAGTTCTAATTGGAAAAATGTGGTATGAATTAACGTCAGAGTTAGTATCGCTTTTCTACATAAGTGGTATTCGTACATGTCCATAGGAGTGCGTACTCACTACCTTACACATTTATAATTACAAACGAGAGAACTAAGATTCCATCCGTATTTACCTCTTCCTATGTTTAACTGCTTGTTCTCCGGCTGACTTCAGCAATGATAAAATGTTTAGGACAGGAAAACCAAGCTGTTTTCAAAATGATACTGGATAAATCACCTTCGTTTGACATTGCCGTTTCCAATCGAAGGCCAGTTGTTTCATTGCTTGCGTTATATAAAGCGACTCCCTCTGCTTTGAAGAGCATTCTCTAATTACGCACATTTTCTCTGCATAATTCAAAATTTCAAACCCATACAGGTGGAGTCATTAGTACAAAAATGTTGAGAATAGTAAAGATAGTTAACGAATGAAATAATTTCAAGACAAGTTACGATACTTGTCTTAAAGCATCCAAGACTGGTTCTGTATAAATGTTTAGGATTTTGAGATCTGAGCAGGAATCTAAGCAACTATCATTTCTAAAGAAAGAGCCAAAAGGCTTCAATTTCAGCGATGGATATTATTCCAACATTTCAAAAGCTGAACACTTGTAGAAACTATGAAAGTTTCGTAAACTGACCCCAGTTGCTTTAGTCCAAGGTAAGACAACATTTCGTTTTTCCATTTTATCCTTATATTCGAATATTTTCCTGTTATGCTTTTAGAAAAATCAAATTTATGCAGTTCAATGGGTGATTAACAAATATCTTAACTCTTAGGAGGATGCGTTCTCATAAGAAACTATGACGTCCACTTGATCATTGAATATACATTTGTATTCCTGCAAGGTATTTTAACAGAAAGAATATAACAAGCCAAGAAGTTAGGTATGAGCTGAACTTGCGGTATACTGGTTATTGTGTGAAAACTTTCTGATATTCAACCTTAGCTGTTTTGAGTACACATCAAACTGGATGATATGATTGAGCTTCTTACAATAATGTAGAAATACTTTTTTCTGTGTGTTCGTAATAAAAAAGACAAGTTATTTAATAATGATTAAATGTTTATATTACAATGAAAAATATAAATTGAAATGGATTATACTTATACAATGCATGATCATTTCAGTCTAAAATGATTGTTAAAAACAATTAAAAACTAACAATTTTTTCACCAAAAGACTTTACACATCAACTGCAATGATGAAATTCCAATTGTCACATTTGAAACAGTTTTAAACAATTTAGGATAAGAAAAACACGTGACAGTTCAAAAATGATCTTCTGGACCAACCTTTTGTTGATTTCAGGTACTGAAAATAGTTCTGACTGGTACTTTTGTTCAGATGATCCTGGACTGGCTAAAAATCTGATTTGGAGTCGCTAAAGATTCCCACACTATTAAAACATTGTAAAGTGTTCTATAAAAGTTTCTGGAATAAAACGTCTTGTACAAATGCACATCTAATTCATATAAATCTCTCCAAATGTTAAAAATATTGAATTCTTGTCTCAGTTCTCAATTATAAGGATCTTGAACGTTATTCTGTAGATTTTCTTCACTACCTGCTGCATTCGCAGCCACTTGGCATCCAGAAGCCCCATCACCTCCATCTGTAACTTCATTCTCCACATAGCAGGGATCCACACAAGTTTCTGTGCACATTTTGTTGCAGACATGTCGTTCACATAACTGTTTACCACATATAGATCGACACGTTATGTCCGTGTGGTCAGGGTCCATGTGACAATATTCTGGGCACAAATGACCACACGGAAGTATGTAATCACAACTGTTGTTACAACCACCGTTAGGAGACTGCTCGAAATCCACACTACAAGACACAAATGTCTCTCTTTCAGGATGCCTAAGACACCGAAGGGTCAAAGCAGGTCCGATCATATTCTGTGTTTGTAACTTACTTATAACAATTGGCCAAAGCCAATCCTCATCAGAAAGCTTGCAAAAATGTCCAATGCAATAAAGACCGTGTCTAGCTCTGGATAGAGCAATATAAAGTAATCTGTACTCCTTGATTAAATCCAGTGGTTGTCCTGGTCTTCGGACAAATGAGATCAACACAATATCAGCCTCATTACCTTGGAAACCAATTACATTTGATACTTTTATGTCTTTGATATGCTTCTTTCGTAGAATATCTCTTATAATTAACTTTTCATCGGAATGAGTAGTCAAAATGATGATCTGATTGGGTTTATATCCTTGGCGTAAAAGATGACGACACAGAGACACTAGAAAGCTTGCTTCGTGGCTATCACAAGTAGTGTTTGGCCTTTCATGACAAATGAAAAAGATGTTTGTTTTTATTCCTTTCACACTTGGATAATTGAGCACTGAGAAATGATTGGTGGAAATGGGAGGCAAACTGCATACTCCAAAAAGATTTGCAATGGCTGGCCGCATTCTGCGTTGTGTGTATAAAATACTGAATGGAGCTCCATTTTTCAGCAACTTAGTAAATAAGTTGCTTTCTACATTAAGTTCCCGTAACATATCGTCTACTGCATGCTTTGGTGTGAACTGTTTGTGGTCTCCGATTAATATCAAATGGCAAATAGATGAAGGAAGGGCTGCAACAAGATAGCTTTCAGGAACGTCACTTGCTTCTTCTACCACTGCAATCAAAGGTTTTAGTTTCTCTATAAGAAAACGGTTATTGGCTGATGCTCCCATAGTTAAGCCTACTATTTTACAGGATTTCGCTATCTTTACTTGAAATTCAAATCTCCACTTGGTGAGATTTTCTTTCTGAGTAATGTATTCGCCTTTCACTTTTGCAATATGAGATTTGATTTCTTCATCCAGTTTTGACGACCACCACAGAAAATGATTCCATCGTGAAACGAGATCCATTTGCCATAAACTGCTGTGAGAAATTTTAAGATCCGATTCAAACTGTATCTGGTTATATTTAACTGTAAAGAAACTCGCTAAATCCGAATTTAGGGATCTAAGTTCATCACTAAAATTTGTGGAAATACAGTTGTCAGTTGAGCTACTTGCTTGATGTTCTGCGTGGTTCGACTTTATATCCTCCTCTTCTTCAGTTTCTTTCCCATTGACATCGACTGTTTGATTATTCTTTGTGGCTTCACTTTCATTCCTTTGAAAAATTTGGCATACTTCCTCTGAAACTTTATCTTTAACTTTTTTGAATCTTCTTTCAAAAAGATACTTCACGTCAGGAATGTCTTCATAGCGATGTAACAACTGGGGAGTTAGACATAACCATGCTTCTAAAGTCTTTCGACAAAAATATTCGGATGGTAAACCAAGCCCAAGGAGAATATCATTCTTGAAACTACAATCTATTTCTGCGATTACTTCAGCAAAGCTGAGAGGGTCAGATACTATGAGCTCCGTGGAAGATGTCAATTTGTTAAGTTTTTCTAGAAGAGATTTGTCAATAGTCGGAATATCACCAACCTTTCCTTTCATTATTTTGGAGACAACCTGCAAGACAGGCTGGACGGGCCAGTAGTCACGAACTTCTAGAAATGGAATATTTTCTATGGAGGAAACCATATTATTTAAGTCATAAGGATTCATTACTTCGCTTCTACACCTGCCACCAATTCTCACCATCTGTTGAGTACAACCTAGCAGTCCTTCTAAGAAGTGATCCAAAACGTGATTGCTCCTGCAAATAACAAGAATAGGAAAAGAAGTCCTTGATGAAAACATTCTCATTGCCATTGGTATTATTTGGTTTGTATTTGTTACTAAAAGTTTGACAATCAACTGACCCAGAAAGGTTTTTCCTGTACCTGGAAGACCAGAGATTAATGCAACACTTTTTGTTAGCGCAGTTCGTAGAGCTTTTAACTGCCATTCATCTACATTGAGTGTAGTTGCCAATGGCCATGATGTTTCATCCAATATACGACATCTTCTTACCCTGCTCACTTCCAGTGATGAAGCTTCAGTAGAATGCATGAGACTTCTAAAATTCCGACTCGCTTGTGCAAAAGCATCAGGCGACGTCATGTACGTAGCTCTCAAAAATCTCGACACAATACAACAGCCAATCTCGAAGGAATACGTCGTAGATCTTGAAAGGTATGGAGGATAACGATCCAGACTGTTGAAAAAAACAATCATATCCGCTAAAGTATAATTACGGCTATCTGTTGTTTTCAGCACAAGCAAAGAATGCGGAGTAAGTGGGAAGCGCAATTCTGTCTCCATTACAGTGAAATTATAGCCCAAGAAAGTCCATTCATCTTTAGAATCTGTTACCGTCTTCACTTGAATATTACAACATCTACCAATCTGTTTGGAAGGAACTCGATCGACAATAAAACCTACTAGGAAGGTGCAAAACTCATCGAAGGTCACCAGAACAATACGCCCTTTTCGAAGGTTTTTACTGATTTCCCAATTCACATCATTAGCTAATGTAACTCGGAGAAGATACAAAATATCTTGACCTGAGTATTCACGAGATACAAGAGCAACATCACTGTAAAAGCGAGATGATCTCACCTTCTGTGTTTCACGATCTCGGGCCTTTAATCTCCTAAATTCCAGGACAGCGTCTCTTATCGGACGCATCATCTCTTCCCTTAAAATATGGCATTGTACATCTAAGTATTGGTGGGAAGTCTTGAAATATGGTATTCTCAGTTTTGGAGATGAACCCCTCAGTAAGGTCATATCTTGACCTGTTGGATACACAGAAATTTCAGCTCTTGGCTTCATTCGTGGGAATGCAGGTCGAATACTGGATTGATGACAATTGTCTATCATTTCCCGGACGAGTTTGTTCAGTGTTCTTGCTTCTGCCAAATGATTCATGGGTTTCATGATTTTCTTTATCACATTTAACAGCTCTAAGGATAAAAGAGGAAGTGAAGCGTGCTCGTGGATTATAATCAGGCATTTTATTAACTCAAGGGCCTTACAACAGTACTTCTGACAAAGTTTCATATATTGAGGAATAGTTTCATTGAGGAAAATGAAAGACGAACTCAATATCTCTATTATGCTATTCAATTCTCTTTTTTTATTCGTCTCACAGGCTAAAGCGAGTAAAACTACGAGTGTATGGACGTCATCTTCTGGAAGGGTTGCACGATTTAAGAATCTCATAAAACTTATTTGTCTGATCGTTAACTCCTGGACTATTTTGTCAGCGCTTTCATCAGTTAGACCAGAAAGGAACTCACTCGTTAACTCAGTATCTTTCTCTATGTATTGAGAATCGCTGTAGAAAGAACTACAACTTGCACTTGCATCGCAAATAGCCCTAAAGGATTTATCTTCTTTCTGCCCTTCACCCATTGAAACGAGGTAGTTTGACCTGCACAAAAGAAAAATAAACTTTTATGAAATATACACAAACTGTATAGATAAAATTTAACCTCAAACGTAGAAGATAATTAGAAATTAGCTCTAAATCGCATAAAGTTCGAAATTCATGATGATTGATGGCAACAACATTAAAATGCGACTGGGCCACAATGCTTGAAAAAAAACAACTTTGGAAACTAACAAGATCCCAAACTAACTCTAGGTGGTTATATTCTCAATTTTTTTCACAATTTGAATCATCTTTATACATAGTGTATCGAGTAACCTTAAGACTTTCTTTCTCTTAGACATGCATCTACTGAACCTTGAGAAATTTTCAAATTTATTTCACTTTAACAATCAAGATTGACCCTCCTGAATCTACTCTAGGTTTCTTAAAGAACATAGAGGTATTAATATTTGGAATCTACGATGAACGCACATGTTTATAAGTGTAATCAGATTCATAAAATTAAGCCCTCTAAAGCCTTATGTAAAAATTACAAAGCACTCAGTCTCCGCCCTTCAGTTAAAGTTTGAGCGAACTTCAGTATTAATGAATCAAAGCTTTCAGGAGAGGGGGATTATGGCAGACAAGTGCCACCATCTTTGTACTCCTAAATCCTAACCGGTATACGTCTGGAAGTTCTACAGTCGATTTGTTTAGTTGATTGGTTAAAAACCCAAAATGTTTAGGAGGAAAACTATCACTATCAAAGATAGACTATTTCAAACCAGAACGTTCTGGTTAGCTACAAGAGAATCGAAACAGAATCTTTCTTATGGCGGCCGAGAGAAAGCAAACGTTAATTTCGCAGGTTTATACAGACAGATTAATTTATGTAAATAGATATTACTATTGGATTCATAACCATATAATTAGAAAGTTCGAAAAGAAAGAATAGTGTGACGAATCTCAGTTTATCACAAAGTAAATTTCTCTATGATGAGGCGTGTGAATGACTCAGGTACACCTATGACTAAAAGCAATGAGAGAGGGTGTTTCAAGTTTTACTTAAATTACTATAACACTTAGTGCTGAACAATTCAAAAATATAATTCGACTGGTTTTAAATTAACTCGTACCAAGTTTTCATTAAAATCTATTTGGTCAAAGAAAAACAGGATACATACACGAAAGAACAAAATGAATGCATTTCGCAAAACGAACCTACACACAGCATTAAACGAACATCTCCTGTAGAATCACGTGAATGGATTAAATATAAGCCTATCGTCTTTTTCATAGTCAGATGGGAAACCACGTAAAAGGTAGTAATGGAAACACTTTCAGGAACAATGCGACACGGACCCTTGGGTTGGAAAAGATGGTTCAAATCTTACCAGGAAGCGAGGATTAAAAAACCTGAAGCAAGATATTCTCATACGTAGCCAGAAATATGCCGTTGGGAAGTCATAATGCATTACGTAGCAGGCTATTCAACCTAACGTACGGAAGATTTTTTTTGTTATCGATTTATATAACAATTAAAGAGCTGTTTCACTACTAAAAAATCCATCTAGTTGATTTGATTTCAAATGGTTCCAACTTCCAAGCTGTCGCACTTTCTCCGCCAATAATTGAGGGTTTGAGTTATTTCCATACATATTTCCTTTCACCTTCCTGTCAGTAGAAACACCAAGATCATCCACAGTATTCGCATCCATAAGGTAAAATAATTTTCTTTAAAGAACATTTGAGATTCGTTTTTGTCGTTTCAGCCAAACGTTCAGTTGAGTTGCCAACTCAACAATTTTTTCCCGACAAACTTGCATAAAACATGCAAAGTTTTTACATCGAACTTGAAGCATTTTGAAACTTCTAATTCGATGTGGCAACCTTTCCATAATTGCCTCTCTTGAAGGCTTGCCGGTTTCCACCCAGGAATTAAAAAAAAGTAATATCCCGACGTACAACCCCCCGTTTCTAATAATCAGACAAGACAGTGATTCTCTCATATGCCAAGAATGCCAGGGGAGAAAAACGGATCAATGGAGCACATGGAGGGAGCTTTCAGCACCCACCACTTGTCGACAAAAGGTTTCAGAAGTAGTCATAACAACCCCCCCCCCCCTCAACTCCTCTTCTGACAGACGGAATTCGTAATGAGAGTCTGTTTCACCCGGCTTCTCCGAACCAAGTAAAGTGTCTTCCCTCCCTCACCTCCACTCTTCACAACCAACAGCTTTTGTTGTAGGGAAAGCGCGCGCTGGAGAATACCACGCGTTACACGCAGTCTCACGAGATTTCTAAACAGCTCGGATTCCGAATGCCTCAAAAGCCGGAAATCCTCTTAAGGGGAATAAGCTGCTTTAAAGACATAATTAAATCTCAAACTGTCTCTGACAGCTGACACTTTCCTAGCGAAAAGCAGAGATGGCGCCACATATACAAAGAACTCGCTAAGATTTGCAGGTTTCTTAACTACATATTTTTCTTTGATTAAAAAGTAATATCACCTTTGTTTCGCTCTGTTCCTCCCTCCCACCATCATCCTCCCCTAGTAGCATGTTGAAATGAATTTGTGTTTAATGAATGCCTGTCCTACGGGAAGCACTTGACATTGCCAATTACAGTATTTTTTTTTATGTATATAACGGTACATAGTCTTAAAGGGTACTCACTGAAATTCCTCGTGGCTAATGAGATAAAGCTGTCTGGAATGAAACCAGTTTATCTTCATTTTCTACGGTAGCTATCCTAACAGTGTGGTATCACATCTAAGAAACAATCAACTACCCAAGACATTTTAATTTATTTCAAGTGAAATTTGGTCCCAAAGTACCAGTTGAAGGAGCAAAATAAAAAAACTAAGCATTTTTCCAGGTGTTATTAAAGACAAATCCCTTCTCAACACAGCTAGACTACAAATTCTTATAGCGAAGAAAATATTAAAATGCATAAAAATGTAATTTTTGTGAATTGCTAAAGGCGAAGAAAGGCTATTTTTCTTGGCCACGTGGAAGGTTGCATCATAAGAAAAACAAATGGAACAACAATACCAACCGAAGAAAAGACGTCATCTTGGAATATCAAAATAGATTATCGTTAAAATTTAGCTAAGATAGTCAAGAGAATGATTTATTACCGATATTTTTACACTTAAACCAAATACGGCAGGGATTCTACAAAATGATATTTCCATATCAGTAAACTTCGATATTGATAATTAAAATTTCAGAAACATCCAATGACTAAAAATTTAATTATCTCCTAAATGCTACAAGTTTGCGCATTGTTGTGAGTGGATTATTTATTATTTTTTAAAATTTTACATAATTCTGTGTAAAAGCCACTCAAGCATCCGATAAGTGATCTCCCACCTAAAGATAACAATCATCCAAGTCCACAGCGGGAGTCGAACCTAGACCTACTGGTTGAAGAGAAAAGGTGCTACCGATCTGCCAACCAAACTGGCATCTGTTCTGGTATGAAGTAGTTCCGTTTGCTTCATTCTGATTTTAATTATTTATCAAGTTCGGAAGATAAAATAAAGGAATTCATATAAGAATGGTGTCGGGAAAAATAACAAGTACTTTGTTCTTACATCTATAGCGTCTCCGGTTACTTTTTTCCTTACTGTCTGGTATATTCCTAAATTCTAACTTGTACGAGATTGACATGTGCCTTGGACAGCAGATAAAGATACTCTTAAATACATTTAATATATTAAACCCCTTAAGTTGGACAAATGTTTACCCTTATTGGGTTAGTTGTACTGTACAGGTATACTACATTTATCATTGAAATTATTCATTTCTATCGTAGAATTAATAAACATTCTAATTAACGCAATTATTTTTAAGCATTGAATAAACCTTTCAATTATTTTAATATCATGAGAAATTAGTCTTCGGACTATATCGAGAAAAGTATTACAAATATCACAATTTTTCGAAGAGAAAAAAACAGTGTATGCTGCACATTTTTAAATACACACGTTTGAAGTGAAGATATCCATTTAAGTGATAAATCTTACGATTTGGGGAAGTTTCTCTTTATGATACAGGATTGTTCAACACTTTCATGATCTATTAAAAAAGTTATATTCGTACGCAACATAACTGAAATAAATTAAGTATACTTTTAAATCTGGGCTTTAAAAAAATCTAACATTTTTAGCTCCAAAAGAAGAAAGATAATGTTCAATCCGGATTTCAAACTTTTCTAAGTATGGTGCATTCTTAATTTTGCTTAAATCTGAAAGAATCCCTTAGCCCAACCACGGTACTGATGTACTACAGGTTTATAATCTTTCGTGGGTGGGAGTTGCATAAAATATTTCAAGATAACTTAATGTTTAATTAAATATCTATCTTACACCTACACTACTTATCACGGGATATCACTCATTAAGAAATGAGTGATATCCCGTGTGTACAACTTCAGATTTAAGACTGCATCTTTTTCTCCTCTACACAAAAAAGATTTATTTCCTTATTTTTGCACATTCATATTGATGAAGAGATTCGTCAACGCTAAGTTTTATATCAGTTTTTCTTTTAAAAGAACTCCTTCCTTGTCAGTCAAGAAAACTTGAAAACATCTTCTCGAAATTTGTATTTATGAGTCGCACAACACCTGGAGGAGGTTCGTATACAGATTTTTCCACCCATCATCTCACTGAAGCGAGCAAAAGAGACGAGTATCTGTATCCATCTCTATGAAAATGACCGTGCCGTCAGAGACGTACATTTCTTTTCGACATCTGTAGATGTATTTTTTTCTCCCTCTTTCGTGCTATTCAAATAAATTAAACTCCAAACCCGTTCTCGCCTCTAACAAAGCGTCAACACGCGCTTATAAAGTTATCCTCCTGAGGAAATAGGGGAAAAAAAGAATTTTTTTCTTAGCTTTCACGTCTCAAGAGACTGCACATGTCTTGTCCAAATGGTTCCCACTTCCTCTTGATGTTGAAAAACCCGCTCCCGGGGGTGGTGTTTTCATGCAGTGATGACTTGCAAGAAAGCGGCCTGTTTAGTAACTGGAAAATAGAAGAATCGTCTTCTCCCTATAATGCGTATGCCATGTTTGCGTTTTTCATCAGCATATGGAAATAGAATTCCGACTCAATTTTCATAAGACCATCTCGGACTGACGGATGAGAAAAAGGGGAAAAGAGGGGAAAAAAGCAACGGTTTTTAACAGCACACGAGTTAGTTCCTCTCTCAGAAATAGGGTTGAGAAACATAGAAAAGTAGGTAAGGAAGTGATGGAAAAAAGAAGGATTTACTTCTTTGTTGAGTTCCGATTTATCGGCTTTTTTTTTCAAAGCTTAAGGCGGTTTTGCCGGGTGCATTAGGTCTTTCCACCATCCCCATCTCCCCTCTCCTGATCAGCCTGCGGAAAATAAGGCGCATAATGCTGGTGTCGTGTTTTGGTTCCATTCGACATCTCTCAGCAGCTCAGCCTCTCAGTAGTTCGTATTGTTAGCATCACGTACACCACTTCTCCCTCCCTTATAATGAGGGACGGGAAGGCAAGGAAATGTGTAGGGGAGAAAGACGCTACTGCTGCTGTATTAGTGATGTTGAAGATGTCCTTTCTGTGCTCATTACAAAAGTCACTGAAGTTCAGACACGTAATTAAATTTCTCCCTTGCTTTTAAGTAGATTATCCAATAGTTAAACTTCCTCAAGAGGTATCCTGAAGCTAAGGGGGAAGAACAAATGGGCAACATTGATCGACCGCAGACCGACAATACAAGAAATTATGTAATGATGAATAGAAGAGCATCAAGAAGCGAATGCGTGCATAAGGGAATCAAAGTTTATTTGAAACGTTCAAAAAATTGAATTCTCATGTTTGATAAAATAAATTTCTTATCGTATTTAATAAATTTAAAACAAAACTTAAATCTAAAATTTAACACTGGTATGTCTTAGATGTTTTTATGGTCTTCAATTAAGTTACTGCAACAGTATACTATTATAACAGACTCGGTAATTTGTTGTGCCCAATTGTAGAACATTCGCTGTTGTAATCAATATTAGAAAATATTTACGATTTATATTTCAGCATGTTTAGATCATACCAATATCTAGCAAGACGAAACAAAAAACTATTCAAACTAGCATTACTAACTGGAGAGAAGTAACATTAAGAATCTTCAAGTGCATTTTAAAAATAAAATTTACAGACATTTTAATAATTAAGTTGCCAGAAATATAAGATATTTCTCTTCATTAATTATAATGGAAAAAACTTACTATTATTTGATGTGCAAGACTTGAAGATTATAAGAAATATCGCATCTTCAGTCTTTTCCCTGTGGTATTCAGATTAAAAAAAATAATCTATGTGAGACATTCTCATTTTGGCTACAATAGAAAAATTGAATTTTTAAACCTTAAGACAAATTCTTTTTTATTGAAGATTAAAAAAACTATTTTCGAAGTACTCTGTCTATATACATGTGTGATAAACCATTTAATATGTCAAGATATTCACAAAGTAAGCAAATATGAATTCATTTAATGAACAAGCATTATTTGAGTACTGGGAATTAGATAAAATTTGCTAATGCCGTTTAAATAAATACCCCCCCCCCCCACACACACACACAGAGACTGCAAATGCATGGACTACCTCTTTCTACCAAAATAAATGAATATTTGTGGTACGTTGGAAATCGAAAGCAGACATTTTGGAAGCATAGCACGTATCTTACTGCTGATGCTATCGAATCCTCTTGTATTTCTTTTGGTAACAAAACAGACAAGCTACTGCTGTCATATAAGCTGAATCTGTTTTTGCAATGAAAACGTGTGGTTATTTCGTATTACTCAAATGAAACCATTTTATACGATATCAATTACATGTGATTTGTGAGGGTAGAAAAGTTGTACTTTAAATTTTAAAAATAGAATAACTGTTACAAAAACTTCAGTAACAACAGTGTTTTTTTTTACCGACACCATTTTCGTAAGCAATTTTTATTCTGTAGCAACTTTATTTGCTTATTCAGGAAGTAAATTATATTTAATTATATTGTTTTAATTCTTTATCCCAGCAACAGGAAATTAAGTTTGTGGGCGAAGTATCTTCATTCATGTTACTTCTATATAGCCAACTTCAGAGAGATGAAGTATTTTAATACTATGGAGATACACTTTCTTTTTCCTAATACTATCAAATCCCTTTCCTGCATTCTTATACTACTCTAGGCCTAGAATGCCTATCTTCTTCTCTTCTATTGAGGTCGAAACTGGTCTGAGTAGTGATCCTTTCCATCTGAGGTTAATGACGTGAAGTTAACAGCATTTATGTACAAGTAGCCTAGTTGTGAATATACTTCACGCGTAAACTTTTCTGAAGTATTAAACAAGAATAATTTGTCTGGCATAGTTTAATTGTATTTTTATGTCTGTGCATTGGGCTCAGTACGTCCACCGTTGTACCCGTTTGCTTGCTTTGTGAAAGCAAAGTGAAAAAACTAACTTCACCTTTGATTAAGAAAAAGATAAAAAACATTTCTCTTTTAAAGATTGAGATTCTTGGTTTGGATCTCTTCCCAAGCAAGTGACGCAGTTGATCGTTGATATATGTAAGCTAACCTCTGACTGTCTGCTCTTTTGCAATACCACGACTGATTAAATATCTTCAATGTTGCGATTAGCATTATTTACTTTAACAAAACTTTCTACCTTAAAAAGCACCTGCGAATCATATAAAGAAAACGTCTGTCCTTCCAAGCATTTCAAATAAGTAAGCTTTTATCTTTCAACCTCCATGTCTGCTTCCTCGATGAGAATCTCAACCAAGAATTATTTTAACACAAACTGCGATATTAACATGGTTAATGTACTTTTCCACAAGTCTGAGCATGTCAAGTGCTTCCTCTTTTTGCATCCTTCTAAAAGAGCACTCCAGGGAAGCGACTTAAAAAAAAAAGTTGTTCAGCCTCAGCTACATAAAAGTAATGAAAAAAAAAGGGGGGGTTAACTTGTTCTTTATGTTCCTTCCTTCCTTTGCGCACACCACACTAAGATTTTCCGCAAGGATTTCTCGTGGAAGACAAAATCTTGTCACGAGCCACAGGACGTCAAGCGTTTTTCAAAGAGAGACGAGCCTTTGCACGCCTGCTTCCTGTGCCCACTTGTTGTTTTGGTATTAAAAAAAAAGGTCGTATAGTCGCTCCGCTGCCAAAGTGAAAAGCCCGTCTTGACATCCTCCTTTATTAATTCGCCAAGAGGAACGCTAATCTTATAATGTAAATGTCAGAGGACAAGCAAAACAATCGTCTTCGTTTAATTTTTCGCCAAATCGGAAGTTAGCCAGTGATTCGCAGGGCTTTGTTTGGCCACGTGAAGGAACGCTGAAAAATTTAATTATCGGAGCAGAGAGAGAGAGACGCTGCTTGCGTAGATAACCCTTAATTGTGCGTGGGATTGTGAACGTTTGTCTGTCAAACGGGAGTCAACAGCAACCGTACAAAGATGTTCCGTGCATTTTAAAACTGGTACGACAGTGGCGTATTAGAAATAATTAAAACAAATGCTAATGAGATACAAATTGAAAGCATCCTATGTTGAGAATGCGGACGTCATTGTTAAAATGTGACGTCATCGAATGCTAAATGCAACATACTAGTCAAATTTAACTACTATCGTTCTACTTTGTTGAGTGAACGTTTGTCTTCGAACATTAGTTATCATATTTAACAGTAAGTTACATTCTAAAGGATGAATCTCAGGCGAAGAACTATTTGTAATAACAGTCCTAAAGATTTCAGGCATCTCCCCCCCCCTCTGACGTGTTAAGCTCAATGGGCTATCACAACCAAGTAATTTGACTTAGTAGAGAATTAATATTCTGATAGGGAGTATATTCTCCTGCCAGTTTCTCCAGTTAATAAAACAAAAATATTATTTTGCCTCCATTTGAGACTGGATAACTCGCAGTTGTAAAAGCTGTTATAGAATTGATTCAATCCAGGATCATTATTGCAGATTATATCGTCTGCAATAATGATTTACTATAGTAGAGTAATTTACATTTAGATACTTATATACTTTATATGAAATAAATATTTGGTTATAATACACTCAACTTGCAGTTCCTAAAATTTAAATTGACGGAAATCTCAACTTAATGGTCAATAGGCCAAAGTTATGCTTGGGCACGCGCGTCTGAATCACGTGGTGTGGAATTAGGATGATGTTCGAACAATACAAAAAGATAATTTAAAAACTAGCATAAAACCAAGTTGTTACTTATCTCGATGAAAAAAAAATCAAGTTGATGGAGATCAATAACTCAAAAACTCCTGAAAAAAAAAAACAAAAACAATTTGTTTTTTTCTTTTAAAAAGGTTAGCGAAAGCCAAGTTATCTGTGAAATATCTGCAGAATACTTTTGATTCATTTAGTCAAGTTCCTGTTTTTTTTATTTCCAGTTCCATCAGATCAATAACTCAGAAACGGATGTGTTCTCCTAAAGACAAAGAACATATAAAGCATGTCGTGACCGAACTGAAGTTGGAAGATATCCACGCTTGCTGAGACAGGTCTAATAAAATGGACCTCACAAGACAAAGTTGAGAAATTTACACCTACGGCAGCTAAAATTATGGTTCCAATAGAGAGTGAATCACAAAAACTGTGGATGAAAAAACTAGTTGAATTACTACGATTCCTAATATTCCTGATTCACGGAGGACTGGTGCTTTGATATATTTAAGAAAACGCAAGTACGGGAGAGTTTTTCTGGCATAATTACAAAACAAAACATCTAATAATTCAAACTATCACAAAACCGAAAGTTAAATACATACCGACTTAAATAGTAATCTTTCGGTTTCTTCCCTTTAAGTATATTCTTTAGTGAAGGCAACCGCTCAAGATTAAGTTAGCGTTCAGGTTCAAATTACCTCGCCATCCTCTAGAACTGGTCAAAGGAAAAGTATAAAATAAGTGGAAGCTTACAGTTCCATACTTAAGAGTTCGCGGAGGTGTTTTGCAATATTATGGGGGGGGGGATTACTATTTTCTAATGTTTTCTAACGTGTTATGGGTATTGATATGTTGTGTATAATCTCCAAAATGTCTTCTGTTCTATATAAAAGGTCGCTGAAAGAGCACAGAGTTCGGATGCCATATCCCATCTTTTATATATTGGGTCCATTGTGTGGAGTGAATGCTACATTCAGCTCAAAAGCTTTAGGAATCATTTATCTTTTATTTTTTTTAGATGTGTTATAGGTTTTATTGAGAGAATTAACAGAAGAGAGAGAGAAAAATGAAAAAGACCGTTTCTAACCAGGAGTTCATATCTCGATTTACAAAAAAGTAATACAGGGTAGCCCATAAGTCACGAAGGCGTTCAAAATATGAATAACTCAAAAAAAAAAACTTTTTTCCCTTATATTGTATTTCATTATAAGGGGGAAAAATTAAAATATAAAAAGACCAAATAAGAATGGTCCAGAATACCTGGTCCAAGCCAGAGTATTTTTTCAAGATCAGTAGATCCAGATTTAATTTTTCCCATCAGCTAAAGGACAATGGAAATGCAGTAAAGATCAAAATATGGAAATATCGCACGATGGATTATTTGAAATGACCGATAAATCGATTAAAAACTATAAGAACAGTGCAGTGTATTTCATATTTCAACTTCAATAATTCGAAGTTGAAAATTAAATCATCGAGAATGTTCCTTATTTTCGTTGCGCTATAAAAAGCTTAAATACCCAATTATGGAAATTGTATTTGATAATTATATCGCATTTTATTTCGCTCGATCGTTGTCTTAAAGTTAAAAATCTCTTCCTTAACGTTAAACGTGGATCAAATTAAAACGCCACTAGTATATAAATCCGAGTTTTATGAACCTACTAAATCATTTCGTGAAATCTCAAGGACATTATTTTATCATGACACGTAATGATTAATTAATGACCAGTAATAAATTATAGCACGGTCTATTTTAACAAGTTAATTTTTTGGTAAACTAATTTTTAGAGAGAACTTGGAACAAAGGAATATCAAAATTACCATCAATTAACATTAAGGCATTAAACATTTTCAGTTTTAAATATCGATAATTAGAAATGGTGTATAAAGAAAAGTTATTTTCTTTAAATTTCTTAAAGAAAATAATATTACAATTTTAATTTATACATATATAAAAAAGGAAATAAAGTAATTTAATAAGTTCGTAAATGCACTATATGAATTTTCATGTTATTTTAAGACTTAGTAGAAACTTTATTATAGCCAAATCGTAAGAGATACTCATAACAAGGATTAATTATTGAAGAGTGAAAATAGGGATTTAAGAGATTACTTTTTCTCACAATTTATTTTTATAAAAATTATTTCTGTGGATAACAGAGATAAATTATGTTCTCATGCAGCTAGGAAGGTCTGATAATAATCTGATAATAACTAGGAAAATTACAACCCCAACACTTTACTCCAGAGGTGTGATGCCTGGCCACATTGCCATCCATCTCCAATTGTCATCCATCCAAGACGGGTTGAGTCTCCTTATTGGGGGATGTTAGGCAATTAAAGCAACCAACTTCCCATATTTGTGCCTGTAGATCTGCATTTTCACAGATCACGTTTGCCTGTTTTGAGGGACGAAAAAACCCGAGTTTCCGGGAGGGGGGGGCCCTCTAAATCTGTATCAAACCAGCTCACTTACAATTTGATTGAAAGCACCTGAAGCTTTCTCAGGTCAGGCGAGATTCGAACCTGCGTCTTTGAACTAATGGTCTCCTCCATACCAACTGAGCTGCGGAGGCTCGGACACATTACAAAAAAGGGAACATATTCGTATCTGTAGATGGGATTAGTTGGCCGAATGGATAGCATTTCAGCTCTCCTTCCAATAACCCGCATGTTCGAATCACACGCTGATGGCAATGGATGATTGTGAATGTCTTTAGGTGATCGATGAATTTCATTTTTCGGTATGAAACCACCGTCAGAAGAAAAAAAAAACGGTATCCAGTGTCTGAAGAGGAATTTGCAAATTTTCTGGTCTGAGTTAAAAATCGCAGAAGATCCTTTCCCCCACCGCCTACTACGACGAAGATTAGTGGATTTGTTACAACGGGAGAAGTCTTCAACCAACATCGCTAATATAAATAGGGAGGTAAACGGATGCTTCCGAGTAAGATCAAGAAAGAAAAAGTACCCTAGATTAAAAATAAATAAGAAGGAATATCCTTCTGTGCCTACATACTTAGAAGTTAAGACCCGCATAATCCAATAAGAAGAGAAATTCAAGGGAATTTTCGCAGATTTTCAAAGTATCATCCAGTCATAAGGGAATGGGTAGTTGATCACAGAATCATCTACTTGTTCCTTAGTCAAAGATAGTCAGGAGAATGAAAGAAACAAAAGCCATCGTCTTGGATTCTCGTGGATATGAAAAAATTCCAAATTAGCTGGAAAGATATGAAGCTCCTTCGAAATCATCACGCTTTGATCCAGCCTCCGGATTTTGGAGAGATTAGAAGAATGTTTGCTGACTCTTAGAGGAGAAGCTCATCGTTGCCTAATAACGAAAGAATTAGGAAATGAATGTAGCCATTCTATGGCATTTGTTATGCCATTGTTTCATGCGATTATGTATAACAGTCAAATGTTCGAATTTATAACACTTTAATCGCTGTTTAATCTGCTGAATTATGAATTTTTTTTAAAATTCCCACTAATCGTGGTGTAGGGAAAGATAGACGGATTGGGGAAGACGGATGGCTCAGGTGAGATAAGTTTGTAACATTTTGCTAAGATCTTATAGAATAGTGGGCCAAGCATGGAAAAGACTTGACCAAGTTGATGCCCCATCTCACGCAGAGCTGGTACTTAATTCCATAATCGCATTTTTAATGAGGAGAAACTTATCACAATTTGTTTCATTTCTTAGAAATATACATGCGGGGGGGCTGGAAAGTTCTGATGAATAAATAGAACAAAAATGATATTAAAGCGACTGATAACCCCAAGAAAGAACATACTAGTAGCAGAGTTATGAAGGTAACTTATATTATATTCTTTCTTGCATATCATTCAATATTTTTGTTCTAGTTTACCAGAACTTTCCAGACTCCCCTCGGCGGTATGTTATTTACTGTAGGTTGATTTTTCAAAAATCGAATAAAAATCTATTTTTTTTTGTCTTTCGATAAGAACAAAAGACAACTTAATTCCTCGAATGTTATTTCATTCCTTGATGGGAGTAAGTAGATGGCACCACTTTCCTTCACTTATTGTAAATCAGTAGGCAGCTAATCTGCTTGGGAAAGGAGTGTCCTGGGTTCGATTCCCATCGCCGACGTGAGGCGCTTAAGGATCTTTCTCAGACATAGCCAAGTTAGCCGGTCTTCGGCGTGGACAGTTGGGTTTTTTTTTATCCCGCAAACAGGCCCCGTGAACGCACATAGATTTCAGTCAGGAATACGACCCAGCCAGATGCCGGTCCAGAGCCTAGATAAATGTGGGGGGAGGAAATGGTGAACTACTCCGTAAAAATCTCACCAAGAGCACTTTGTGGGCAATGCCTACAAGGTCACCAGGGCCGGAATAACGACTAAGAATTTGGGAGCAGGCAACTAATCAATACTTTTCATTAGCGATCAGACAGCCTCAGCCTTTACACGCAATGCTAGACAAGGAAATGTTCCAAATCACAACTAGTATTATTTAATATCAATTTTGCGGAGTCGCAGGGCTAAAACCTCTCGTTTCTTGAGGATCCCGTACTAGCAAAGATCGACTGACTGAAATCGGCAAAAAAAAGACAAATCGCGTTTATAAGTCTTCCCCTGGAAACAGACGACATTACGGAAGTTTCGGGACAAAACAGACCTTGACTAATCGAAATCTGTCCTATTTTTTTTTACCTTTGCAGAATTCCAAAAGATGTTAGTTGCATGCAAGTATTTGCCGTAAATACACACTTCCGTAAACCACCTTCCTTTAAGGGATTTCACTATTGTCCTTTATTATTTAATATCAATATAAAATTCCTTCCAGTTTTTTTTTTTTTTTTTTTTTTTTGTTTCTTTTGGGTTTTTCTACATCGTCATTCTTCCGAATGCACTTGCATTTTACAAGATTGTCTTTTCTTTATTCTGTCATTTATGAAGAAAATGTTCATTTATCTTTGCTTTTAGTTTGTCATGTGTCTTGCATATTTTAAGTGCCATCAAGTTTTTATGGATTCCTTGAATGAAGGAAGCTCAAATTCCTTAAATTATTTCAAATTTCTTAAAATTTGAAATAATTTAAGGAATTTGAGCTTCCTTCATTGAAGGAATCCATAAATATTTGAAATTCTTAAATTTCTTAAAAGAACTGGGCGATGGACTGAGTCCTTGACTCTTTATCCCGTCATCTGAATGAAGAAAATCTGTGTAGATGGAGTGTTATTGAACTAAAAAGCTCTAGTCATGGTTGGGTAACGGCAATAGCCGAGCCTCAGTTAAAACTTCATTGGCTTCAGCATTGCCATTTGTTTCCCTGGAAGTCCTAAAAAGGACTTTTTTCACGAAGTTGCATCTAAATATTTGAAATGAATCGTCACAAATCAGTTAAAAAGATCACATTCAAAAAACTAGATGGTATTAAACAGATTTTAAGTTATTATTGTAATTATAAAAAAAATAGTATTTTTAATTTTCTTAAGTGATGTGATATTTTAAGGTTCGTTCGTTATGTATATTTAGTTTTATTTTTAGAGTTAAGATTTTTGTTATTCTGCTGCAGCTTGTTTCTAAAAGCATGTCCGCTAAGCGATGCGTGATGATGTGGATCGACTGTCCTAATTTTCCAAACTGCACTGAAATAAGTTATTACCTACAGTTGCTCGAAAGAAAAATATTTTTACTGAGTTTTGACAAAGTAAATTGTTGTAGCGATGCTAGAACTTCTAGCCGCCAACAAATAAGATTAAAAAAAAATCTGGATGTAACACTTACGATCTCGAAGCAAAGCCCATCTTCAGAATTGCTCTATTAAAAGAGCATTTGCGTAAAGGGACAAATCAACTATGAACACGATTTTAACGGTGACGGTTTGCAAGAGCGATAGTTTTAAGGATGCAGCTGTTGTGGATAAGAGACAGTCGGAAATAAAACGTAAAAAGGGAATTTAAGTGCAGTAGCGTGTAGTTTTTTTAGTGTCCCAAAAAACGAGCATTTCCTAAATCATCAGTACTATTGAGGATGCATTAAACACGCCAGACTTAAACATTTCGAAACAGACTTCGATCTGAATTCTCATTATTTTGAGACATTCGTGGTTCAAACTGACTAATATTTTGTTTTCGTACTTTTGTAATGTTCTTAAATGAACGTTTCAGTTTTAGCGAAATGCTTGTTCTTTCGACAATGTCGATAAATGAAAAGAAGACTTCCCTATTCATTGTCAAGCTGCATGACAACAGCAACAATAGTGCTAATGAGATTTTAAAATCAAAGTTCTTTGGTTGTTTGGAATTACCAATGAAGTAGATGTTTCTACACTTAGATGTGTTCTTTAGAAGGCTTTTTCTTGAAGAATGCAAAAACCTAAGGATCGTGGACTTACTTCGCCTAATTTTCCCTTTAAAAAAAACTGCTCTATTATCCGATGCAGACCATCGACAACAGTTTTTTGTTATTGTAAGTAATTGATAAGCGATGATGGTGACTGAAGGATAAGGGGGAGAAGATTCTCCTTCAACACAATTAAGAAGTGCATAAATAGCAGATGGGGATAAGTGTTTTTAGTGTCCGAGCATTTCCTAAATCATCAGTACTATTGAGGATGCATTAAAACGTCAGACTTAAACATTTCGAAACAGACTTCGATCTGAATCCTCATTATTTTGAGACATTCGTGATTCAAACTGACTAATATTTTGTCAGTTTAAATGAACATTAATATTTCTTGCCGGTTGGTGTATGATACAATGTCATGTCGGAACACCAATTCCTGCTGAGGTTCTTTTGTGCCTTCATTAACAGCAAGTCGAATTGCACGGTACCTAAACAGCAACCGAGTTACACCACCGTAAAACTATTCACAATTGCGTAAATGGAACATCGATTCAGAATCCAGCACTTTAATTATTCGAATAACCGCATTTTCGGTCGGCTGTCCTGAGTGACAAACTGATGACAGGACTAACGAAGCCTCACGACTTCTCATCTCGTTTCCCCCGCTATCTCCGGAACCGCATTCCTTCGTTAGCCCCGCTCTCTTTGCGTGAAAGCTATTGGCCATTTGACCCTCCCCAGTTACCCGTCACCAACGCACTACAATAATCGTCGCACTATTGGTTTGATCGAATCCACAAGAATCGGCGAATTCATCCCGAATTGATTTTAATCTCCTCATCCGTCCGTGGGAGTGAGAGATTCCAGAGGTGGAGAGGGGGGATGGAATGACTCCCTCCCTGCATTCCCTTCAGCCCTTTCTACCACAAGGACAGAGCGCGAGACAATTTTATCAGTTACCAAATCTCGTCCGGAGGAGGAAGAAGATGCGCGCGTTCAATGTCCTCCTCGTGCCAATCACGTTCTTATAAAACGTCGCTAGCCGAGCGTGTAATAGAACCCAGCATTACGCCTTCCCCGTTTCTCCGGCCCGTGGCACTGTCATTCCGTCACTAAACACGCTCTTGAAGGAGATCCCCCCCCCCACCTCTCAAGCGCGCTTCTGCTTCGACTCCCTCCCTCGCTACACCGGCCATCCTTTTATCAATTAATCGGAGCCGTCACCACGTGTCTCGGCTCGGTACAGATGTTTGTTTTACCATGACGGGCGACGTCCCTAACGTCGGGTCTGGCGGAGTTTCATCGACGTGAGGTGTTTAATCTCCCCGTTCCTCTGTGACCATGGAGACGACCACGGTCTCAGAGGTAAGACAGTTGTGGTCATGTTTCTGATTAGTTCGTTTTTTTCTGGAGTCTGTTTCCGTTTCGTGTGCCTTCCCTAGTGGGGATTAGGGGGGGACGAGTGGACATCACGGAATGGAAACTAGTCCAACAAACTTTACAGGAAATGTGTCTAGTGTGGGTGACCTTCCGACGGTCAAGTCGCGTTTTATCTTCCCATTTAGATCCTGCCATTAGTATAAGTGAATTTAATCAGGCGTCAAGTCCCCTTTTATGGGAGGAACCGAAATGGGGAGTGGGAGGGAATCCACGAATAGAACGTGATCGCACACATTTTCAGTGGATGTTTTGCAGACAAAGGCCTTTCTTGTGCTCTTAGCGAAAATGCATTTCAAATACCCTCTTCTTCCCCCCCCCCCGCTGCCTCAAAATCAACAGCATCTGTTTCGGAATCGCGTACAAAAGATTAAGTTGTGAAAAGAAAGGTGACGTTAGGATGAGCGCGCTCGCTAATAAAACAAGCCTACTTTTATCTTGACGAGATTAAAAACAGGAGGAAGACATTTGCCGGGCACAAACAGTTGTCAACATTAGGACAGTGGGGCGCATTCAGAGAACGGTCTTAGGCGGTTAATCCACACAAAAAGAATTAAAGTCCACCTCATCTCTACCCTGGGGAAGTTCGTTGTTTGAAGAGTTTGCAGTAACACGATCCCTTTAGTGTGTTACGCTTTGCCAGTTCTATTTGGCTTAAGGGGAAATGGTCGGATTAGATTTTCACTCGAGCGCATTTTAGACCATTTGCTAAGTGGCAATGCGAGGCCAACAACTAACAAATGTTTAGTTATCGTCCGACTGGAGTTGTCTCCAAATGTTAGGAATGATTTTACGATCAGGGGAAGTTTCTCCCAGTGGAAAGTTGCAAAGATGAAACTTAACAAGATACACATTAGCCATTGTGAAATCAGTCCTAATTTCCCAAGTAATTTATCTGAATGATAATGGAACTATGCTGCTTGTGCAGGATCGATACATGTAATAAATACTATAAAAGGGAACACACGAAAACAGATTATGCATAGTGATTACGTCTTATTAACTTTTGTCCACACAGACACAAAGAAAAAAAAATTGAGATAGGCCATAGTTATTTTAACGAAGTAATAAATACTCCAAGTCCTACTAAACAAACATACATTATTAAATAGAAAATCGATGTTGGTCACATGCATCTGACGTAATTCAGCTTAAAATGAAGATAGAACAGTCATGGCCGGAAGTGCATTATTAACAATATAAAGGTTCGTGTAAATTCTGCCTAATCGGCGTTGTCTAATAAATTTAGCAATCCAAACTGATAAAAGACTTGAGAAAATCTTCGGTTTTGAATATGCGAAAAAAAAAAAGTGAAAATGCGTCTGAAGGGAGGTGTCTGAAGTCATTCATAAGAATGACTGTCACTGAATGATGCGATGTAATATTCACTGAGTGAGAGCATTTCAACAGTTTGAGGTTTGGATAATGCACGAGAGGCGATAATAAAAGGATGATAATTACCTACTTTAAATGTACTCGGTTTGATGAAAACTTAAAATAGTTACACAGGTAAAAAAACAAAAGTCAGTTCCCCAAAATTCAACTTTCGAAGTGTAACCAAAGGATTATAAATACATTAGTTTGATTATTCCTCTAACTGCATTGTTAATCTCCATGATGAAAGAGATGAATATTGATAGTTCAGTCGATTGTAGCAACAGTAGGATATCGATAATCTTTATGGTTTATCTTAAAAGCGATTATCAAAACGTATTTCTCTGTTTATCAGATATCATTTGACTCTCAGAAATACTGCGATTGATTGTTAAATTGAAAAAAAAAAATCGATAAACGTTGCTCAAAATAGTTACGTAAAATCATGTTATCCAAAACGTATGGAATATAGGGTGGAGGATAAATAAACCTGAAGAGCCAGACCGCTAATTAGGATAAGTATAGACTTTTTCCCTTGATGAAAGTTAAACGATGTGGAAAATATGGAAGAGATAGAGGCAAAAAGAAAATAAGCATCGATTACGTTTTCATAAATAAACATATCTAAAAATTACCATAAGATCGAGAATATATCTTTACTAGGTCACAAAACTAAAAGTGGTTAAGACCATTAACGATACTTAGATTTATATTCGCTTCAAGTTAATGAGAAAGAAAAATACTTTCAGTAAAAGTTAAAACACTAAAAAAATAAGCAAAAATGAAACATTTCATTTAAAAACAGTTAATTTTTCCAGGTCTGATTTTTGAGCTCAATAAAAAGCTTTAGTAATTTAAATTCCAAATTGAGCTATAGTCTGCTGGTTTCATAAGTCCATGGGGACGTCTTGCAAGCCGGTGATGACAACTTCTAGACTAATGAGAATCGATACTGGCTTCAGGACCTTGCTAAAATTTTTCCAACTCAATTTCAACATGTTTACGCAAAATTTGTGGTTCTCTAGAAATGAGCACAAACCAATTGTTCAACCTGGTTCCTGAGTAACATTTGTTTGGTTGGAGGTTTCACGTCTTACCAAATACGTCACAAAAGAGACAGAAGCTTTAGATAAATCAAGAACTACACATATTGTGAGGAAATCCGCAGAATCCTGCAAGATATTAACGACTCGCATCGTCCGTTTCATAATTTACTCAGTAGATTTTAGGGAAGGATAAACAAACCATAAATCCTAGAAATTACTAAAATTAAAGCATCTGTGCACTGTAGGTAGAAAAATAACAATAAACCCCTTCATACACTCCAGATATGGAGCAACAACGTGCAATACTCAGTTCTTTAGCATTTGTAAATTGGTCTGCAAATTTTATAGTAATGGTTTGGACCATACTGCTCAAATTAGTGCTGATGTATCTCGCTTGCATCCAATCACAAAACACGTGATTTATAAAAGAACATTCCTACGGATTATACAGCAACCATTCGAAATCAAAACAACCTCCTGTTTCTATGGAAACATGGAAAAACATCAGAATGAAAGTGTAAAGATAACTAGAAAGTTATTTTTCATTTCAGATACGTTTAAATGCGGTCTTAGTTTTATGCATAAGTGATTAAGTTCATATAAAAAGAAAAAAAACACCATTATATATTTTCAACTTAAACATTTAAGCCATAGAACAAATGCTAGATTCTACATATTCTAACCCGGCAATGTCGCTTCTTTCTGTTCAAATATAAAGTAAAAATTCAAACATCTGCAAACAGCACCCGTCTAACAGTATCGTTAGATCTGTCACTTCAAATTATGTTTCTAGAAACGCTATTAAGAATTAGTTTCTTTGAACTGCTTTGAAGTTAAATTGCAAAAGTCATGCACATTAAAAGTCCATTTGGTCAATAACTGGAATTAAAGAACGCATCACGACTTTGCAGATGAAAGCAGTAAAGAAATTGTTTACAAAACATGAAGAAAACAGAACTAGCAAAGATTCCTCTTTTTCTAAATCATTCCGCTCTTAAAACAGTATGTTTGCATTGCGCCTGAATACATAAAGATCTCATAGGAAGTATCAAATGTTTGATCTATACTTATCAAGTCGAAAAAGATTCTGAAAAGGTTTTTCCACTTAATGAGACCAGGAAAACTTCAAATCACTCAAAGATTGGATAATGATCTTTATTTTGTGTGCGTGATACGTCAACCTAACGAATGCTTAGAAATAACTTTAAAATCAATATTTAAGTAAAGTCCATAAGATAGAATAGTTTAGTTTTTATTTACGAAGAATTTTACTGATTTGCTTGAACTCTGTTGCTTTGATGTCGGATGTTTATCGGGAAAAATATTACATACATTTATTCCAGTCCGATAATTAGCAAACTTGGTATCACATTTCAAAAGGTATCACATTTCAAAGACTAATTTATTGCCTCCAGATTTTCGTAATAAATCAAACACTTAAATTATCACTATTCAACGCGAATTCTTCAAAGGAAGAGGTTCAGAAACAGTATCTACTAAATGCTGTTTCTTTGAAACGTAAACAGTGGGGAAAAGTATATAAAAGGGAGAGAAATATCTTTCGTGCGTGCGTGCATACGCGCAAATATCTTTAGAAGTCAACTTCAAGTCGATTTTGGATTGGCTAATCAAAACTTAAATCATTCTCAGACATATTTCAACCAAAATGATGCTCTACAGTATTCTCCAGTGTTCGACAGTTAGAAGTGCTTTTCCTTAAGATAATATACACCGTTCTAAAAGAGAAAGCCTTTGGTGAGATTTCTTTACGACTTTATTTCATTCTAGTTCTCTCTTTGATAGTTCGTGTATGATTGTCTTTAGAATAAAAATACTTTGTAATAATCTCTTCGTTTTCACACTCGGCTGCAAAGATTATTATTTGACACCTCCAGGGAGTCAAAAGACTCGTCAAAGGCGAGCACCTACACTCCAATTGTCTCCACCACTAACTACAACGAACCCGCAACTACCATCATCATCTACACCAACGCCATCTACTGCTCACTATCACCACTAGTATTTTCACATGCAATCACAAACATCGATGCCCACGGCGGGACTGGAATCCTCAGCCTTCTGGTTGGAGAGCGGATACGCTAACCACTCGGCCGGCTAAAAAAATAAATAAAAATATATTCTTCAATATGGTGTCCGAACCGTTCCATAGCAGAGACATCTAGAGGCAAAGAATAGCATTAATTTTCAACTGACTTCAGTTAAATATTTTAAAAGTTAATCGAATTCTATTTTTCTCAAAACATTCTTAATACATGTAGAAAATCGAGTAATTCATTCCTGTTTGTGTCGCATTTTTCCCTCAGATTCACTTTTCAATGAATCTTGATTTAGTCCATCCTTAGGTAGACTTTCATTAGGTGTATGTTCAAGGATTTTTTCACATAATCGCAGAATAGATTCAAAATAAAGATTTTTTTTTCATCTGCAATTGGAAAAAAAAGTCTTTAATATCTAAGAAAATTTCAAGTAATCGAAAACAGCAGTACAAATGTATTTGCGATACCATTTGATTGCATTTCAAAAGAAATTTATATGGATTTTTACTTTCGTTTGTTTTTCTTTAAGAAATCGTCGAGTCTTCAGTCAGAATGTCTTTTTAGCGCACTTAAAAAAAAACTTCGTACTCGACATCCTAATCCAGCAATGACATGAAAATCCATCCCGGCCAGGAAATAGGATTTAACAGAAATCTGGGACTTTTCTTCCATTAAGGAAGCTATACTGTTGGCGTAACCAGTGGAAATGAAAACTGAGAACTCCCGGATGTAAGGTTCGAGTGATAATTGTTAACGCTGTGAATAGGAACTCATGACGTCATTAAGCAACTTTTTTGCCGTTAACAAAGTATTAACGTAACAAATGGCGATTTTTTTTTCAAGGATTGGTATGAGGGGAGAGGAGTGATCTAGCACTAGACCCAACATTCAGAACTATTTTTTTTTTAATTTTCTATAGAGGATGTATTAGTGATATTTCAGATGTTCGGCAGTTATATCACAAGGTTGCTTTATAGAGAGAGATGCTGTCTTTTCAGAGACTAGATTTGTCATCTTCGGAACGATAGGAAGATTTCTTTTAAAGAAGGCAGGAAATAAGAAAAGAGTAGAGATACCACATCGAGAACCTCTGTCGGTTTCTGTAAACTCCACTTCGGAATGAAACGCACATTTATACTTGAAATAAGTTTTGTTTCAGTATCAAGAACCCATTCGAATATTGAACCAGGAAAGACGGCTGCGCCATCTATTAACAGAAACGGAAAATATAAACAAAAAAGCTTTGAGTACACAAATTAAGAATTTTATTGCACCTTGGTTAAATTAAAGGGCAAATTATAGATGTGTTTAAAGGATGCTGGAACATCGTAAATAGTTAATTGGAACTAACAATAAAGCACGTAATTGTTATCACAGAAAAATGGATGGCCGAATATAAGGGGTTTCTTCCTTTAACGGAAGATCCTCTATAGGATTAGATTAGATCATGTAAAAAAAAGCAACTCAAGCTATGATAAAGTACTGTATGTCTATAAGTTGCATATATTCTCAGACAGGCTACTTTATCTCATGGGAGGGGACCTTGCTGCATGAAACCAGCTAGATCACTTTCAACTGAAAAGTCTTTAGAGGTTCTTCTCGCTCAAGAGGAATTCAAATCGCAGATCTTTTCGACTACGTTACTAAGGTACTAATGCATAGAGAAGTCACTGGTTTAATTTAAAAGTTGTAATAATGAAATATGTATTCCAAAATGATCACAAATAAGGTAACAGAGTAAGAATGATAACAGATAGAAAATTGCACAACCATTTAACCTCGTGAAATATATTTCAATCTGAAAGTGCCGATAAAGTTGAAGTCGTGTTCTTTTCCCTGATCTAGCTACTTGCAATTGCACAAATATTTCCATCTGATATTTTAAATTACAGTATACAGCTAATTTAATATCTGAAGGAAAGAGAAAATGCGGGCATTTAGATCTGTAAATACTAAAACGTAACAAACTATGGAATTATCACAAAATGAATGGGTTTGTGTATGTGAATAATTAATTTTTTTGGGTAATGGTGATCCATTGTTTCACAGAAATGTAGATCCATATAACTTAACTGCTGAGAGAAAAATGCATCTAAAATTTTATTATTAACCTAAAATTTAGAATTGTCAATTTTGGGATAAGATCATTCGCTGAAAGAGGGTAGCAACTATTATTTTAATATTCTTTTCGAGCTGCGATGAATTTCAAATATCCCCTAGTATTGCAATAAGCCTAAAACCGTCTCCTGGAAAGATCACTTTGCTGCAGTACATCTATGTATGCCAAAAAACTACATTCAAAGGAGTGCAAGACGTCCAATCTTTGGGATCTTGATTTATTTATCAGCTTTTAACTATTCAAATCTAAGATGTGGAACGTCGCTTCATGTTACTAAAAAGAGAGTAAGTCGCACGGAGACAGTCCCCACGAGCCTATCCGTCTGCTCTCCCTAATATCGTTCTCACAAGTTACGTAACGACAAAGGAGCAGCAGCAGTAACCAAGCAGTCACCCTCGGTCCGATCACGAGCGCGGCAGGTCTGCTTTTCTTCATCTCCGTATCAGAAGTTCTCGTTCGCCTTCCTTCCATCACCGCAGACGTCCGCTTACGATCTCCTTTGAAGAAAGAAAGACTTTCTAAGAAATCAGATGACTGCCTTCGAAGTGGTGCAACCAACGCCATCTGGTGCCTTCTCATTTACTACCGAATCATGTGATCACCTGAGTCAGAAGGTATCGGTGATACCAGTGGAGTCGACGGTGAAACGAAGGTTTCCTACGGACCTGTCAAGAGGTGAAAACATGTTGCGGACAGGGATGATGACCAAGCACGTACGGGGTGTCATACAGACTTAAGAAAGCTGTGTTAAGAAGACAGTGTGGGACCGGTCGATGTATTGAAAGGCCAGGAAAAACTTGCGCGATGCGAGCTACGGATGATATCAGCTGAAACGGTAAGTTGTTTGCCTTGAGAAACGCGGGAATGTTGATCACGTGTTTCGGTAATCTTTGCTCACGTGCCAGTTAACCTATTCGGCAGGTAATAGCACTTACCGAACAGAAAGATATTTGGCAGACGACTTAATTATTTTTTTATTAATTCTTATGTCAGATTAAACAGAAATCTGCATATAGCCTTACGATTTTCCCTATAAAGTAGATTTTATGAACAAATTGAATTAATACGCATGTCATAACATTTTTATATACGCTGCTATTATTCTACACTAATAAATGCAACTGGCTTACTCTTAATTTAGAGAAAATATTTAGCAATTATAAGTTATTCATTGAGTACATAACTCATTTCTAATCCAATGGGAAACGAGCAACAGTTCGTGGTTTCATCACGTGTGTGTCGCGAGCTCACGCAGCCATTGTTGTTCAGCTCGATGTTTGGAATTCAACAATTGGCAATGTTTGTTGGCTTAGTTTCGATGAGTTAGCCATTAAGCTAGATGAATATGGAAATTCTCACGTATCTCCATTAATATTAACTAGCTGATTCGCCAAAGTACATAAATTAGAATGTACGTATAAAAGAACGTTCTTTATTCTAGCTTAATAAGAAGTTTACTTAGAAATGCGTCGCATGTACTGCATTACACACACGCAAATAAATTTATTTGTTCAATCTTCCATCAAAACACAACAAATATTTCTATCACGTTCGTGGTAAGATAGACAAAAGATCCTAACATATTTACTGGTAATCATTAAAAATGAAGAAATGCCGCATTTATTTTGGAGAAAAACATCATAGTTTAGTTTATATAATTGCAGAAATCGGAGTAATATATTTAAGAAGAAAGACCATTTGACAATGCCTTGCATATACTGAATTCCGAACTATTCCAGTGAAAATTACTTCGATACTCGCGCCGTCTGGTGTATGTTCGTAATATCCTATATACTAGAAGATTTTTTTTTTCTTTTTATTAAACCTTGATACTATTCTTTCCGGCTTTTTCTCCCCCATTTTCTCATAGTCAGAAATTACAAAGCTGCACATTACTAATATTTTCATTCGTACCATAAAATGTGTAAACCACTGTTCTACTCCTACACGGTTAAAGTATTGGTTGTTCTAAACTATTGAAGATATTTCTACTCCTCTGACATTTGTCTCATGAATATCGCCTAACCTGTGATGCTGTCGGCATTTGAAAATATAAATCTCGTTCCCAATGTATTATTTATAGTTTAGTTTGGACCTAGCCATCCACGTTTTTAAAAAGATATAAAAGAAAAAGTTAGCACTTTTCACTTTTACTGCTACCCGGATATTAAAGAATAAAAAAGAGCAAGTCTGGAGAGCCAGACATGTAAAAGTTCGAAACGTTACACAAGACTGCTGAAAATCTGAAATAAAAAGTTAAAACCAATATCAGCTATAGTGACAATTCTATTGATAATGCTATGAATGATCACTTATTTTTCTGCAACATTTCTTTTTCTTGGTCGAAGTTTTGAATGTGCAAAATGCGAAATCCAATAAACGTTGGTTATCAATAATATGGTTTTACAAACTTCCCCTAAACATTGTATTATATAACTTTAGCAATGTACTATACTTCTCTACTCATTTCAGACACTAAGACCAAGTTTTCCAAATTAAATACGCACTTCCAAACTCCAATCCCAATTTTTTTTTCTTTGATTTCCTGATCTTACTTGTTCCTCTCGCGACTTGAGAAATCTTTAGTTGGCATCCTCAATGAAAAATTGATAACTCTCCTGAGAGTTTTCATTGACATCGAAGGCGGAGTTAATAACTGAGAGGTCAGTAATATCTCTAGCGGCACATTCGTTCAACTTTTTTTTTTTTTTTTTTACAAATTTCTCTCATTATTTCCTTTGGTCACTCACTTTAAAAAAAGTAAATGTGGAAAGCAATTTCGATGACCGTCATCTAACTCAGATTGCAAAAAAGAGACAAAAGGACCTTCGAAGTTGGTCATGAATCATCCCGTAGATTTCTATAGACGTTCCGATTGATATCAAAGTGCATGTAATGGAAAACGAAAACTTCAACTAGCTGCATCTAAAAGAAAAACCAGTGAATTGATACAAGCATGAGGTACGAACAACAAGGCTAAGACACTATCGCAGATTTCTGATTTTAACACAAAATCAGATAGTCTTGATCATTTGTTATGGTTGGACTGAGCTGTTTTAGCCATAGCAAGAGTGAACATTGGACTGATAAGTTAACGTGCTAGACCAGTTGTGATCGTATTTCATCTAAACTGTCATACGATGATAATGTTTTTCTATGATAGTTGCAATGTAAGCACGATATTATGACCCTTCATTTCTCCACTTAAGGTTGATTTTAAATTTAAATCTAGTTGATTCTAGTGACTTAACAGTCAAAAGAAATGAAAACTAATAAATTCAGTGAATAAGTCCGCAGATTCTTTTCCCTTTTGAATAAAACACTTATATAGCATTCCTGGATATTTCGCAACTTATGTCCTAAATGAAATTTATATTTCGTTCACTAGATGGCAGGCATGCGACTTGTAGAATAAAATCTTCTATAATTTCCAGCAATTAAAGCAAACTAAATCGTTTGAATGATTGAAAAGGGTGATCATAAGTTGCAATCCTTTAAAAGTCACTTAATATTGCAACAGTTTATGTACACCAAGAAAGGTTATCTTGGAGTGAATTAGCCACTCGGGAACTTTCATGATCCCCCTCTAAGCGGATCTCATTTCTTCAACCGAGCACGTGCAACGACAGGGTTGGAGCCCATTCAAAAAGCAATGAAGATCAAACCCCTTTCAGATATGCAGAAAAAGAAATTTTTTAAAGATAGAACGACCTTTTATCGCAGCTAATCTCATTCAGTATAGAACACCAACGTCCCAAAAAAGTTATTAGCGACTTCCTCTTTACCCACTCATCACCATTTTTGTCGTTCTATTCGTCCTTTACGGATTTGTGGCCGTCATTTGCTTCTTAAGTAAATGAAGGAGGGAAGTGTAACCTAATATCCGTCAGTTTCTTGGCGTCCTATCTAGCTTGCTAGCGTCGCTTTCCTTAAGATTATGTGTAACCAGAGCAGGGTCTTCTCTTGAATGTGTCATTTATTCGGATAATATTCATTGATTAAAGTTATTGGAGCTAACTTGATGGTGTCGACTCCTAGAATGTGTTATGGCTCCATATTTTATAGATGAAATTTTCCCCTAAATCGACTAGATCTTATTTCTTGATCTTTACTTCAAGGAGAGGAATTTTTTCTGCTATCTAATCGTCTCTCGCTTCAGGTAAAAGGGTTGTCTGCATTCTTGTTACTACCTGTGCCTGAAAGCGACGCGAAGTTTTTTTTTTTTTTTTTTTTTTTTTTTTTTTTTTTTTTTTTTTAACTGCAGGTAAGAGTTGAATAGGAAGCCAGAGAACTGTCACTCAACGTAGCCTAAATAACCAATGAATAGTGTAATTAACTCAAAAAAAAGAAATTATCTGAGAAGTCATCTCGATCTTACCCTCATCGCCAACAAATAAGGGTTCTTGGAAACTGAGATTTGTTTGGTTTCACACAAACACGAAATTCTGCGAGTCTCCTATTCTGCTGATTACATTTCAGCAAACGTCGAGTTCAAATAATGGAATGATGCTGGTAGCTCCGTAAAAAAGGATAATCTTTCTCATTTCATCCCCTATAGAAAAATTTCAAAGTTCAAGTGAATGGATAAACAACTGAGATTGTACTCGAGGGGACTTAAGTTCCCCCCCCCTTTATTGTGTACGATTTTTTAATTGAATTTGACATCCACTCCCATTTACTTCAGTTTGAATGGTTATGCAATCCCTTATTACCTTAATATATTAGATATTCAAATCATTTTTCAGGAGTGAGTGGTAAAATTAAAACCTTGTCAAAGTAGTCGCCGATGAACAAAAGATATTCGGTATTTTCAATTACTTGAGTTAATGTATCCTTTATTTAAAAGGACTCGTTGATATGATACACTACGAACTTCTGCGGAAGTTATGCATTCACTAGATAATTAGGTCAAATAATATTTTAAACAATTATGGACTTGCGAAAGAAATTGAATTAACTATATTTTCAGGGGGAATTCTCACCATGGACCCTACTTTGACGTTAAATTATCTTCTCCAGTTACTCATATTGCTCTTCAGGATAGCTACCTTGAACAGCTTAGGTAAGTATCTCAAGAAAGATCTCAGTAAAAGAATTTGAGTTAAGAACCATTTAATATTAGCCCTCCTGTTATTTATAAATATAATTGTAGAAATAGAATATATGGAAAAGATATTAACTTATCGTATGTGATGCACAGAAAAATAACTAGATTTTTGATTTAAACTTTTCAGTTGTTTGAATAAAAATCTCTGGAAAAAATATTCGAAGTATTAAAAACAAGATATCTTATAAGTGAAATTCAAATGAAACTATGAAAATATGTTATTTAATTTGATCGAAAAAAGTTAGATTAGTACTGAATCGGAATTTCAAATAATTACTGAATTTATATGATACTCCACACTAAATTCAGTTTCTCTTATGAATACTCTAGAGACAGAATGTCCTAGATAAAGTTTCCATTGAATTTAGTGAAATAAAACATTCAGTGTAACAATTAGTTTTGAAATAAACGAGAACATCGCGGTCTCTTGCAACAATGCAGTAACATTCTTAGTACGCTATTGTTGCATAGCTATGTTTATTTCACTAGAATGATCCAATTGTTAACTTGTTAGATAACAATGAACTTTTGGAATAAAAATTTGTTTAAAAAAAAGTATATGGACGCGAAACCTGCAAGGTCAAAAATGACTAAATTATGACTATCTTTATATTGGCAGATTTTACAAACACACTTCTACCAAACCAAGTTTATATAACATCGTAAAGTACTAACTTCTCCCACTGAGAAAGTTTTAAAGAAATCAACGATGCCATGTAATACTCAAGTAAGGATGATCTAAAGTAAAATAAAACAGTTAAAATCTGTTCCCTATTTAAGCCCATTTTCTGCAGCTGGGCCCAGATCACCTTCTGCGGATGAGACCGCTTTTATAGTCGCAATTACAACCCCAAGTTTCTGGTGCTATTCATTAAAAAAGCGGCAGCATCGACGAACTCGCACAGGAAGGGAGAGTGTGTGACGTGCCAATGCTGCACAAATTCCTTCACCAGTTCACAGTGAAGTTAACGAACAGGGATAAAACTTGGTTTTTCACTCTCTCGCCTTCACTTCATCCCCTCCCTGTTAGTTAAGCAGAGAGGCAAGAAGGTGTTTAGAAGTGGAAAACAGCTTTGGCGAAAGTCCAGGTTCTTGAAATTATGTCAAGAAGAGTTTCGATAAATTTTATTTTTGCTTTTTTTTTGACAAGAGAACCGAACGAATATCGCCTTTGCACGAGGAATGTAGCTACTACGCGAGTAAAAAAAAAAAAGAAAGAAACTTATTCATAAATGCATGCAGCAACGAACTTCTGTGTAGTCGTAGTCATGGCAACAAGCTCGCAAAATTTAAGTCCATTGTTATAATTATGAAATTTAGTCGCTACTGTACTATGAATCAGACTCCGAGTTGACTTTTCTTGCTAAAATATTGAATTCATAATGTCTAAATCTTGACCGAATCTTGCAAATTAATTAATTGAAGTTTATTTTGTACTTCCCTTAGGAAGTAAGTACCCTATACGTTGAAAAACACCGAGTTAAGATAAATTTACCGTTAATTAGAAAAACGAGATACATTATATTTACATCGCTCAAAATCATACCGCTTCCAGATCGCACTATTCCCTATGGTGAATAGCAGGCATTTTGTTACCTAAATCGATATATTGACTGGTGTTTGAGTATAATCGACCCACACTTTGACCCGGTTAACTTTAATCACCCTAAATGGTATACACATTTGTCATTTCCTTTCACGTATAAAGGCATATATTTCTGCTTGCCTTGCAATATTTCTCCTGTTTAGCTTTTTCTCAGATTCTTTCTGACCACTGGTTGCATTGTTCCATTGAGCTGACGGTCAGTGACATTTTTCTGCAAATCATGCAGTGGCGGTCAATGCTGAGTAAGGGTTTCTGATTCAGCTGGCCAAAACGATCGTTATGGCAAATTCTGTTTTGTATTAATGCAAGTTTTTCTAGTTAATTTTAACAATGACTATTTGCAATAATGAATACAATAAAATGATAAATGTTTATTCTGCATTTTAAACAATTCAGTTTTCAACAATGAATTACTGATTATTGCAAAAGTGACAGAAAAAAATTGGATTTCAACAATTGCCAATTGGCTAAAAAATCTAATTACATAACAATTATTTTTCGTGATAATTTGATCGAAACGTACATTCAACGAATAAATAAATAAATGGTACTTATTACGTAACTTAGAAATGAATGAATCGACTGCAGAAAAAGTATACTGTAATTCTAAAATAATCTCTGCACAAGTCTTGGCGACTTTTTAGTCCTAACAAAGGATCACGAAACAGTAAGGGTTCTTTACGACTTTCATGAAACCGTACAATCAGATTAGTAACTAGGCTAAAGAAAACTATGGACAATGGTCCAATATAGCTTAACGGTGGCGTTGGCCTTTCGATAGAAGTATTAAGACGGTTTGAAACATTTAATAATCCTCTTTATCAAAAACACTCCTCGACAAAACAAAAGAAGTTGAGAAAAGTTCGTTTAAGTCCGTGGCACTCTGCCTATTCCATTACAACCACCAAGAGGAATTGTACTTTTTTTTGCCCGAATATCTTAATCCTCCATTTTTTTTTACTTCCCTTTATTGTTCATTGGAAGCTCAAACTCAATAAGCAGGCAGTTCTTTTGCCCTAAGACTAACATAAATGGTAAGGGTAAATGCTCAGAATCAAGCATAAAGCTGACAGGCTTTGTTGCTATAGGAACCACTCAGACACGCTTATCTAAAGTGTGCGGGAATCACGTCGAATAGCTTATCTCTTTCGGCCTCTAATTAGGCTTCGTTAATACGATCACAAACCATCGTTATAAAAACCTAAACTGGTTTCCATTTCTCGGTAATCACAAAGGTCATGTGACCTTCCGTTTGGTTCGACCAATTAATTTATGCACCCTCGAAATAATTTTTATTCCTTGATCCGATTTTTCTTTTGAAAACTTGCATCAACTTAACAAGCGTTTTCCAGCCAATTATTCGATTTTAATCATTCGTTAGTATTAACGAATTTCTTGATAAGTTAAAACAGCTTCTCTGACTCATCAAAAATCGATACCTTTCTTCTGCGTCAGAATTCTACATTGCACTACAGGATACATTCTAGACGGTGCTTTGTCCTATTCTTACATGAAGTACTTTTGAAGTCCATTTAACTAATTCAAGTACTCAGACACTCAGTACCTGTGCGATTCATATTTGAGACAAACAATGCACCTCGCATTTAAACGCATCTTATGTCCGAAATATGAATCTCACAGGTTGATTCCAGAACATTAAATCAATACTAAAATGAACAATTAAATATAATTTAAAACCGAAGTACTGAGATGCTACAGATGACAACAAGTATTACAATAATTAGCGCCGGTTGTATTGAAAGACATTTATTATTGAACCAAAAGTACAATTATAAGTACTTTTCACAGGTGATAGTAGAACTTGATACGATGATTTTCCCCCTTATTAATGTGACATTTATAATACGAAAATATAGCAACAGTGAGTGATTGAGAATACCTGTAGAACAATATCACATTTAATATAGTCGATTGGATTAAACGTAAGGCAACTAGATCTATGCATTTTCTTTAAACTGAGTTGTAGAGATCTAATATGCAACATGATATCCGAGATCATCCGATTCCGGCTTGGTTTGAATTCAGAGCACGAGTCGAGTTCCAGCGCGAGTGCCGCTCCAGAGTTCATACCGTGCATGAGTGACCAGTTGGATGATGTAATAGTTCCGTCTTTAACGACAACTGGAGTCAGAATAAGTAAACACTTTTCGGTTCTTGTTCGCGAAATAAGATTTAAATGAAGAATCTGACTTATTACTCAGATTCTGTATTATGCATAACAATGCATAACATCTAATTATGCATAACAATGCGAGGTAAGAGGTAACGTTTCTACGTTAGATAACTAATCTTATGGGAAGAGTATGGATGTCAGATAACCCCTCAATACTCTGATCTGTTCATTAATTGAAAGAACCAGTTCGTGGGAAATTCTTCACTGATATTGAAGAGGTTTCCGCTAAAGCAACTCAACCTATCGTATTGATAAAGTAGAACGAAGATACTAAATAAATGTTGATTAACAGATCAATTAGTCATATCGCTACGGATAACTATGCCAGCAAACCAAACATTCGTATATTTCAGAAAATTCAGGATAATTAAGGATTGTTTTGTAAATGGCGATCTAGTAGCGTCTCTTAACTACGTACACCCAAACCAGCATTGAAATTAAATGCACGTGAATTCTGTCAACCATTTCATCAGCCAAAAGATCACAAATTGACGTCCAATTCTTAGCCTTTCAACACGCTCGTAAATGCAAAGTAATTACAAGGAAACGACCAAAACAAATCAAAATCCGTAATTTGGAATATGAACCATCAGAATGCGAATCTTAAATGCACTTAACAAATGCCATTATACGGAAAATAATCTTGCTAAACCCAACTAAAGCTCTCAATTGTGTACCTTTTATCGCGTAAGTGTGTAATCCGCCGTTCCAGTAGCTAAACTTAAACTCATATTTGTTGGTGCTCATAAATATCGGCTTGCTTCTTTAGAAAACTCGATTCGCCTGAACGGTTTCCTAATTTCTAGCCTATTATCTTAACAGAGGGATTAAGGCGTTTACTAGAAATCCATGACGACAACGCTCCTTTACCTTATTCCCGGAAAAGCCTTGCTAAATGCACCTTTTAATGCCCTGTCGTCACGATAGAAGCTGTCTGCTGAAACAACTAGAATGATTTGCTGCAACGATGTGTATTCAGACCTGCACGCCCCTTGAATGATTTGCTAGAAGACAAGGAGGGTTGGATGTTAATGGGGGTAAGTTGTGGACCTGCATATTCCCACGTGTCCAAAACGGACCACTGTTTAAGGAAGCATTTCCTAAGTAAATGGATCGTGTGCTTCTATATAATCTACGTCGTTGTGTTTGCTACTTAATGTTTAAACCATTCCCTCTATCCTATCTAATAGACCAAATATTGGTCTACAGTGTGTATATTTTGAAGCACCGCTGTATACCAAAGAGATAACGGACGGCCAATTGAAAATGGTCCCCAAACTACCCACAGGTTCAACCTAATATTCGTATATCTTAGATATGAAAGCTGCATTATTCAAGATTATTTAATGTAGGTTTGCTTTAGTTTAGCTACAGCGACATCTAGTGGAGAAATTAAAGTTGAAAATCTGCATCGTCCAGCTAATTCCGTATCATTTTTTTAATATTGTTTCAGTCGATTTACTAGTAGCCTGATTATAAAAATCACAGGTTAATAAATCTTCGAAGAGTCATTTTTGGTTTCATTAGAATGAGACAAGTCAGTCTATCCCTTGATAACTGTTCCTAGGCTAGTTAGGTAGAAACTGCAATGTCTATGAGACTAATACTTCCCGTTAATCTCGTTATACAGAATATGAATCCAGATATTTCCACCCAGATGATTGTCTGGACTATTTCCTGGCGAAACTACCATAATCAGATGAATAAATTCACTTTAAAAAAAAAAAAAACTAAATTTTGTATAGAATGTTCTATAGAATTTTTTTGCTCCTTTAAATGATCGTATCAAAATAAGATAATCTATAAAACTACCATATAAAATACATCGTATTTTATATGGTAGTTCTACTGAGAATAATTAAAATCTCAATATCAAAAACTCGTCAACCCTTCCCCTCCCATAGAAACTCATTGAAACTAGTTCCAGTTTGCCGACAATTTCAAACGATAGAAAACCTTGTAATTTGCCGGCGAAATTTATGTTTAATTAGTCGTAGTTACAAGTCTGCTCGGTATCTCGCTGCCCAGATATCTACTTTCTTAATTAAGATATTTAGATTATATCTGATTCACTTGAAGCTCTGAGGCTGGAGATTTTGCTGGAATTTAAATTGCGTCTCCGCACCAAGAACAATGCTATTGGTGGAAAGCGTTTTAGCTTACTGGGCTTAATCACAAATAATTGGCTTGTAGATAGCTCCAACTGTAGATTTGTTCCGAAAGATAATTAGCAATTCCCTCCATTTTCCCCATGTGCAGTCTTCTCCTGGTGAGTTGCTATGTCAATCCTCCAGTACCAGGTAGGGAAATTAATAGAGGTTAAGGGAGGGGGGGGGAGTATGGAGGGAGTACGAGAAACTATTCTAGAATGGTTGGCAATCATTTCGTTTAGTAATTAACCCGTCTTATTATCTAAGATGAAATCCTAGTTCAAGTTTTAATGTATTCTTCTACCTTTTAAACAGATGTCTTACAGTTAGGGTTACGCTTAAGTGAGAGACTTAAGACTTTTACCGAAGTCTAAGATGCAGATAGGTTTCTAATAAGTAAGGGACAATCAGGGATATTGGTTTTCCACTTCGATTTATAAGGATAAAAGCCTCTTATTAAAATGTTCGAATTCGAATTTCAGTGAAGAAAACTGTCATAATAGGCTGTAATTGATTAAAGGCAGAACGAAGGAAGATGGAAAATGTAAATAAATCCCTAATGAATTGCTTACGAAAGGTTACGAAGTTCATTTAGTGTTTAAATACCGGAAATAGCTTTAGCATTGGACTTGGAAATCAATAGAAACGTACATAAAGAATTTTTTTTATTATTACGTAATACCTCCAGGGAGTCCAAAGGCTCATCGAGGGAGGGCACCTACTTTACATCTGTCTCACCCTCAATCCACCAACTACAGCGAATCATCTACACCAACGCCATCTACTGGTCACCAATACCAGTAGTATTTTCACCGACAATCAGAAACGTCCATGCCCATGGTGGGATTCGAAACCGCAGCCTTTTGGCTGGATAGCGGATACGCTAACAGGCAAAAAAAAAATGCAAAACTAAAACAAAGAAAATCAGTTGAATATTTTTTTTCGTTGTGTTTCGTTTCCAAACATTTTATTTTGAGGTATTTTATCCTTACGTTTTCCGTTCCACAGAAGCTTTTTTTTACTCATATTTCGTTTATTACGGCTATTGAAGCTTTTCCAGTGTTGGGAAAAAAAACTCCTGAGAGAATTCTTGTGACAAGTAAGACAAACTTAGAATATTAATGAAAAGATATTCACCACAATAGATCGGGTTATTGAGCTGAATTTGAGTTGAATCCTTCCCCGCCTTTAATTTTATACTGATTTCCAAGATCTCGTCTGGAAAACCTCGATTGGAAGCTTCAAACTCTGCACTAATATTGCCAACACTTCAGCTATAAAGCAAAGAATAACAAATAGAAAAGAAAGAATATTCATTATTTTTGTTTCTGAGAAAACTTTTTTTTCTCTTGAGATTGAAAAGAACAGGAAATATTGTACACTTCAGGGAAACCTCCAGCTGATCCCTCCCTTTTTCCCTGTGCATGTTTCTATCACGCTCCAATTCACAAGAAATATTACAGCCTCGCGCATCATGACTGCCTTGACGTAAAAACTTTCAGTGATAACTTTTTCTCCGTTCTGTATCGTTTTCTTGTTCCGAGACATAAAACTTATTGCAAAAGATCCAAAGCTAGGTAATTCTTGAAAAACAGTAAACAGATGTTCCATCTCCTTACAGCGTTGCAATCGAGATAAATTCGCTTATCGTAAAAAGATCAAGTGCTTAATATAAGACAGGTCTACAAATTGAGTCACTGTTATTATTGAACTTATAGAAATCGCCACTTGCAGGTTGTTACATGGAAAACAATACAAAAATCATGAAAGCCAAGATTTCCTTTATAATATGAATATCGGCGCTCCTAGATTCTAGATTCTTCTTTTATCAAATATGGACTTCCCCACCCCTCTCGTATCCTCTTTTTGTCAATGTTTGACAAAAAAGGAGAATGTGTGGAAAGGGTTTTCTAATATCCAATCGCACATTACAGGTGTTTCTTTTAGGAATGTTTTTCTTTTTAAAGTCCGGTTTTATCTGCAAGCGATTCAAACAAGGTGTCTAAAATGTTAAGGCTATGATTAGTAAGGCTCAATCCTGTTTTGTGTGCAAGGAAAGTATAAACTATTTGAAGCAGTTTATCAACGTAACGTAATGAAATTCCGTTAGGATGACAGAGCAGGAATAGTTCACTATGCATGAAAAATTCACGATGTCTGTCCTAGAAAGCCATTTTAAAAAAGATGCAGTAACGTTATCTTATCGGGTTCAAGCTTTGGAGTAGAATAGGAAAGATGAGGGTCTACTTCTGCCTATTCGGCGCTGAAATACTTTTAAGATGTAATTTGACTACCGAAGTACCAAAGCAGTTATTTGATTGCTTTTGGACGTGGTCACTGCACTTTTCTTAACATGCGTCAGATGTGACAAGTACTAAATATTTCAGAAATTTTTCTATTAACTCCTAATGCCACAGTCAACCAGATTGCATTCGGAGCAATGTTTGGGGAAATCATTGAAGTGGGAAGGAAACGACACGTTATCCACTAAACTGGTCTCTTGGGGAGCAACATTCGAGACTAAGGATATATCACCATTGAGGTTACGTAAAAGTTTTAGGTCAGTCGTGTATGAAAAAGCAGACACGGATTGCCTGAATGATTTCAAGTTCGGTGTATGGACTGATATGGTTGATGTCTGTAAATAAATAAGCACGTCTAGCGGATTACTTCGGAAGTAAAATCTTCGGTCGGTGACCAGGTGGCACTTTTTCGAGGATGACGTCGAACACCGTACGACTTTTTTCTAGGCGACCCCAGGAAGACGAAAAATTGGCGTATGAACGTGTTACAAGTTCTGGTATTTTAAGTTTTATCAAAGTGGTAGATTTAACTGCCTCTCTGTGTGAATTCAAAGTCGTGCACGCCTACGTATTTATGCAGGTCCATTCAAGCTTGAAATATTCTTTCGCTCGCTCCACTCTCCACCCAAAGGAAAAGTAATCTGTATGATATGAAGTAGGATTGCAGTAATGAAAGTTTTGTGTTGGTTTCCCTACAAAGGCGTCATTTCAAACGGCAATCATTTGTTCGAGTCAATGCCAATAACGTTCTGACATTAACTATCTCCCGAATATCAGTGATAAATCTGATGGCAAAAAATAAAGACCGGGAGATGACCATTTGCGCTGGTAAAACGCTTAAGATGACACGGAGATTCAATCGTTTCCCTCAGTATGACGTGAATACCCTCGCTTTATCCTTTTGACACAAATGGCAATCCATTAAATCCAACGAATTGAAACGAATTACTCGTAAGTGCCGTTGTCATGGCAACTCCCCCAAGAGCAACGCACGCTCTTGTGCGCCAGCGTGGCACGTGGGTCTTCACGCACAAGAAAGATGAAAAAACGCACACACACACACACACACGTATGGATTTTAACGATGGTGGCGCTCTAGTCTGCTCTTAGCGTACTTCGGTAAATCAGCAGGATATACCTATTGGAATGTAATCGGTTTGTTTCTCATAGAAACGGCGCGCGCGTGTGTTGCATGTGAATCCACTTTCCTTTTGGCGCAACAATAAGTGTTTTTAGTCTTTTGTCGTTGGATTTAAGTCTAAATAGCAATTTTAGAGAAATAAATGAGCTTTATTTATAACGTCAATGCGATGGTCTTGAAGATCGACTGTGGAAAAATAACTATTTTGGGGACGATGCTCTGCACCACCGCCTTTCTGATAGGAATGCAGGGGTCGAAAACACCGCGAGGAGGAGTGGAATTAGGTTCGGTGGCAGGAACGTTAGGCAGTAGGAATGAAAAAAAAAGGGGAGGAGAAAATAAAGAAAAAAAAGTAATGTTCTCTGGTCTCCCTCATTCACTGGCCCATTCTTCAGGCTCGTGTTCTATGATTGAGAAAAATGAAGTGAGCCCGCAGTCAGGAAAAGATCTCTTTCACTGATAACTGCCAACTTTATTGACGGGAAACTCTTAGGAGTTCTATTCTTCTTACTTAGTTTTCACTTTTCCAGCTGTGGAACTCCAATACTACGGTGTACTGTGTTTTTTTTTTTTCAAGTCTCATTCTCTTCAGATTGTCTTAGTTACGTAAAAGTCTTTTCATTTCCTGAAGACATTTCAGAAATGTCGATATCAATATCTTCTAGAATGTCAGAATGGACTTCCAAATCTTAGATGCATCTTAGGATTTTTTTATTTTATTTCGTGCACTTTTCTATTCTAAAGTCGACATGATTAGCTGTCATTGTGCGGAAACTTGATTGCCTTATCAGACCAAACCACATTCTCGACAGCATTTAATTTCCACTTATTTGAAAAATAATCGATAAAGCAACCCATAAATATGGAGTTGGAAAAATAGGCCAAAAGTAATGCATTTAATTTATAAAATATTACGAAATAAATCAACCACAAGAGGACGCCCACTACAATATGAATACAACAATCGAAATTACTTGCAAAAAGTAAAATAAAATCTTTTAGTTCAATTGTTGTAATTTATACATATAAAGGTATCTGATGTTGCTAGGTAGTTGTCTATTGCATTTTCTATCTGACTAGTTCCCATGATTCCTGAAAAGGGGGAAAAGGGAAGGGAATTGAAAAAACAAATTGCGGACGTAACAACTGAGGCCAGTTTGCCTGTTTTGTGGTATATAAGAAACCTTACTCTACGAGACCGTTTAACTAGCCTTAAACTGAAAAGACCTTAAAAAAAGGTCCATCGTGTCGCACACAGGATTCAAACCAAAGTCTTTTGAAAGGAAAAGGCATCGTCAATTCCAAGTGAGCAACAAACTGCTACATTTAAGACGAAGGCAGCTTTCCTGCTAACCGTTTATGATTTGTGTTAAAATACACTAGTTTCATTGCTTGATCAATAATCAGGGTTGGGTTTTAAGATCGTATTTCCTTCTTAAATAATAGTTTATCTGAAAGGGTGATTTAATATTTACTTGCAACAATAGGTTCTGCTTGCATACTAAAGTGGTAGACTTCGTAGTAATTGGCAAAGTCTTAAGATGCATGTCATTACTTTCTAAAGTGGTAGAATCCAACATTTCAAAAATACTATTGAATTAGGGAAGAAAAAAGGGATATCTAACGCGTTGCGTACCATCCAGAAGACTAATGGTATAATGAAAGCACGAGTGCCCAAATACTATTGAAGTATATAATCATTTGAACAGCAAGTTACCTGATGTATGCAGTTTTAGATTTTAGTGTCGGTTATAATTATTCGTCAATACTACGATAATATGTAAATATGGCATTTTTTACAATCTTGTTTCACTGCTAGCTAAATACATTTGCACCAGTTAGTATAAAACACCCAAAATAAAAATATTTTCCTACCTACTAAGACCTTAGTTCTATTAAAATAAATTCACTGCAAGATTATGATCAATACTCATTCATGCATCAGCAGAATATTCATAAACTTCAATTATGCAAAACTTCTCTAGTCGACATCGTTACTGAAATGAAAAACGGATGCTGTAATTACCCGACTTGGCTTTTGGAAGATTTTTTTTCCGAAATGTTAATGCCAATTAGAATAAAGTGTTCGTATAATAGCCCGAAGGATTTAAGCTGACTTGAAAGTATCCATCGGAAAGAAAATTCAAAGTGAACGAAGAATTAAAAATAGCTTCTGAAATTTCACATGGGAATGTTGAAAAGAATACTTATGGACCTTGTCAAGACGTTTCTTATTAACTTTGCATAAAATTAATATCAAATAAGAATTCTACAAGGTTAATGTCCCCTGCCTTTTCTTGCAAACATTCAGAGAATAAGAATCCCTAAATAAAGAAAACATTGCATAATTTCCAAATTACAAATATTTGTGAATAGATATTGTAGAATCCCACTTTGTCGAATTCTTAACAGATCTCATAAATCACCCAAGTAAAATAATTAAAACTTCGACCGTCAGATTGCAGCAAACGAAAATTGCTTCAGAGTTTGAAACTATTCTCTAAACAGATACAAACAGAAAGCTATATCACTGCAATGTTTACAACAGCAGTAAAACTCCAGTCATCGAAAGTGTCGTCTTTAATACCCGTATATTGTATAGCGAGTTTCACTTCCTATTTTAAATCGACGGCCAGGCTAGTGGACCTATGTCAGGACCTTCGTCTGTCTTCATTACACTTTCCATTGTGTCATTACTTCATGTGCTGATTTCGGAAACGATATCTCTATCTCTCTCTCCGAACCCCCTCACGAGGCGTAGGTAATTTGGTCGAAAGCATTCTTGTTCTTTCTCTAGACCATTTTCTTGGTCACTTTAAGTGCTTCTTTTCTTTAAAAGGTACTTTACTGGCAAGGCCTCTTAATTACAGGCAACGTCTAACAAACGTTTCACTTTCTCTAGAAATGGCTCACGGAATGGATAAAGAAAAGAAGTTCAAACTTGTCACCGTTACTACAGCAACCAGTTACTATAATTACGTACACGTATAAAAGAAGATGTCATTAAATAAGATGACGTTTACTCATCAACGCTTCATGTCTGGAAAGAATTTTCTTTCAAGTTTTGTTGCCGATTCAAAATTCAGTGATGAATTAGACGAATTTTCTTGTTTAAATAAACACGTCACTATTCTCTTTCTAAATAGATGCCCTAATATATTCACAAATACATACGATTCTGAGAATGGCACGTGTTTTGAGATGCCATTGTTATTGCTCCTATTGTTGACTATTTCTTGTAGTGCATTGTGAATTCAACTGTTGAAATATTAATGAATTTGTATCTGCAAACTGAAAGTCAACTTATATAGGAACACATTATGACTAAGGAACGTATGCTTCGGAAGGGAGATCCGTTCTTTTTAATGAATGTTTAGTTTTCTTCTGATCGTAAACCAATTTTCTCTACACTAGGAAGGTACGTAACTAATGTAAACATTTTTGAAAAGAATTTGACATCTTAATCCAATATGCAAGTAGGTGACATCTTTAAAGAGTTAACTTCGATAATGAAAGCAAATAGTAAATATTTGTTTTGTTTACTTATTACAAGTGAGAAATATTAAACATCCTAAGGCGTGATGTCAAGTTATCTGATCGGAGGGGTGCAGGTAAAATATTTAATAAAGAAAATGCGCGTTTGAAACCTATAACTGAAAAATATTTTCCAAGTTCATCAATAAAGTGGGAACTGAAGATAACATTCACAATTTCGGGGCATCTAAAACCTTAAAATTCTAAAAAAATGTTCTTGTTGCTTTAAAAAATGCAAGAAATATAAAAATCTGAAGGGAAAAGTATACCTTACTCCATTATGAGCAACTGAAATTTCAATTTCCAAGTATTTCGATGCGAGTACCGTTCGTCATCCTGACAGCGCGTAAAAATGATTACGCTGCATATTTATACATAAAGCAAATTTGATTAACTGCAACACGCACACCACCTGGCAGCCAAAATCAAGTTATGGATATCTTTTGCGAATGCGCTAGATATTCAATTAGTTATTAATGGTAAATTATCCTTTTACAGAAGTCTAGATTTCGAAAAAAAATTTAAATATATCACAGTAACCCAGTGAATTATTGTCTATTTGCTTATTTACTGGTTCTATTTTATTTTGTATAGTAACTGTAGTAGATTTCATATACACTGAAAGCACCAGTTTAAAGATATCCACCTAATCACGTGGACATTCCTACTGAGATTCGATGATCACTATTTCTCCTTATTCTCTTGGTATATCCAATACTATTACACGTGACTGTTTTAGCTAGACGTTACCGAGAGACCTGGCTCTTATGGCTTCTACTATTACTGTATTTTCAGTTTAATGTCAAGAGATCATGATCTTTGCCCATTATCTCACACACTTGAACGCAGATTCTCCCTTAGGCAATTGCAGTATATTTGTCTAGTAGTTGTCAAGTCCTTTTTTTTTTTAAAAAAAGGAAACTATGCTTTTAAATATACTAAGGAGATAAGCATATGGTTGACATATGCTTATTTTTGTTTACATTGTTTACAAACAGTAGAAGTCTTATGAATTGTTTACTCCTAATTTGTGGAGGCTAGTCAGAATGTTTGTGTAATTTTCCAGATATTCAATGCGATGTGTCCACATTTCCGTCATATTTCCTGAATGCTACTTGATGGTTTTAGATTACGAGATATCCTTAGGCATAAATGTGAAAATCCATTTTTTAAACAAAGATTTGAAATTGTAATTATAAACAGACCATTCTAAAGAACATCTAGGAGTTAAAAAAATCCGAATTATATTGTTTAACAATTTTAGTAGCGGAAGAAGAAAGCGAACATCCGGTTAGTTAAATTGCTATTATTAGGGGCCTAATTCTACTCCAGAACTTTTAAAAGGTCGATGATCTACTATTACTCTAATAAAATCATTAGAAGTTTCTCCCGGTCTTCTCTCTGCTCGATATTGATGCATTCCGACAGGTGTGGAGCATTAACGAAAAACGACTTCATGGGATAATTAAGAAATTAAAACTTAAGTTGCAGGCCAAGTAAAATGATTTTTTCGCCATTTCGACGTAAAGCTTGTTCGGTAAAATAGCATTGGATTACTTAAACATTAGCAGACCAAGATAATGACAGTTCATTGCTCATTAAGGCCTGTACTAACGCATCTAGAGAGGCGAAGGTAAAAAAAAAAAAAAAGACCAATCGTCTCATTGAAACGAGGAGATCAAAGTTCCTTAAAGTAGTGTCGATTATAAAGAATACTTCAACATATTAAAGAAACGCATCTAAACTATCTGAATGAGTGCTTGAAAACTATTTACCAGCAGTTAGAGCAGCTATTATCCGTCTGTGTACCCTCATTAATGTGTATTCCGGAAAAGTTTATAATGACAAACTCTAAGAGTAATGGAGCCGTCTAAATGTTCATTTACCAAACTCTGCGGTTGCCTAGGTTACCGAATGTACTTGCGACTCCCTTCCGCAGAACCATAAGGCTTTTCTTTTACCTTCCCCTCTTGCAGATTTAAGAGCGGCAATCATTCTGCCCTGTTTAATTATTCACTATGTCATTATTTCAGTTTCTTGTACAAACATCGTGTCTTATCTTGTGCAATGCCATTACTGAAATGTTTTTCTTCTCCATGATTTTTTAACAGCGATTATCTTGAGCAAAAGGAGCATGCTTAAGGCTATTACATCTTCGAAGCAACTTGTATGAAAACAGTGGCAGTAACTGGGAAAACCTTGAAAACAAATTTGTTTTTATGTTCGTTGTCTATTGAATGAAATATCTTCCGTTTTCTGTGCCATTTCATATCGAAGAACTCGCGATCTCGAGAGAACGAGGAAGGATTAATTATTCGATGAAAGACTTGCTGAAAATGTTTATTTAAGAGACTAAATTTAAAAAATCCGACCTTACAATTACATTTAGAACTTGACTAAAGAATTTAAATCTTAAGTGCTTAGCATAAATCAAGGAATCAGTGAGACAACTATTAGAAGGTATTCCGTTTATTTTTTAACTTCTGGACCAGGGTTAGTTTCAAGTTATTTCAAATGAAAAAAAAAATAAAGATTACTGTTATACGAACATTATAACGGAAATATTTGCCTTAATGATTTTTTTTTTTAATTTCACATATTTTAAACTTGGGTGAAAACCTGCAATTTTAATAATTTCGTTTGAAGTGTGAAATTAACAAGTTTTGAATCAAGCGCGCAACAGATTGGTCCCCAGATGGCAGCACAGCACAGACCTAATACTTCTATTACCGCCTATTCTTGTAAAATCTAGAATCGCCGAAGAACTTAACAGTATTATCTCAACTGGCACACGTTACTATTCGATTTGTGCAGTCTTTCGTGTGTATAACTCATCTAACCTCCGACAAACGAAAGCAATTCTCTCCATCTTCCCCATAGTTTCAAATGGATCACTTTCATTTGTTTACTGCCACACTCAAAAGCTTAGATGAAGTGCTCATTGCAATAGACTCGAAAACTGCCGTGACAGAAGTGTTACAATAGTTCTATTATTAAGAACAACTTAAGAGCACTCTTAATATATGTCCTATGTAATTATAAAAAGGTATTGCTTTTCTGCAGCTTTAAGTCAGTTAAACTAAGTGTTCATTCCAAATTCTGTAATCCGCTTCATAAACTATCGCTGCATTTCTGCAGTTGATATTTAAAATAAAATGTTTTCGTGGAGCCCCTGTAAAGGATGCCGCTATGTATTACACCAATGCATGCAAGAAAAGCACATCTAACGATTAGTTTATTTAACTTGGTGATGCCAAACATTGTTTCGCTATTTGCTTCCAGGTCGGCACAGATGGCAAATTTTACGCCATCATATAGTTTGATATCTCAAAATTCAGAAGTATATTGAATTTTAGCGCCACTCTCTTTTGGTATTATCATAATTCAGCAATAATCGTAAAGATAATATTTTTATGTGTTTAAGGTTTTTCTATACTGTTCCTATTTTATTTAAAATTTCTCATCAAGTTGAGATGAGTTGTTGGATGAAAAGCGGGAAAGATATTTGAAAGAGTATGTCAACGACCAGCTATTTGTATTATAATAAGAGCAGTTGATTTCGTCACAAGTTATCTCGACTATCTCATAATACAGAGCTTTTCTTTATTATCCTATAAATGCACATCACAAATGCGACCTGTATTATAAAATAAAGGCAAGTGTGTGTAGCAAAAGGCAACTTATTTCGTTATACAAGTACCAAGTCGTGAAGACTTGTTGCTTGCATTACAGCACGTAGTAGATTACAGTGTAGACGAAAGAATTTGTCAAATATACTAAGAACGTAGTGCAACAATTCCAAAGTATTTTACATTCTTGTATCCAAGAATGTTGTTATTCGCTCCTTTACCATTTTGAAACTCTTCAGTCATTCAAAGGCTATAAGACTGAATTTTGTTCTCACCATCATTTTAACTTCTATTGAGAAGTGCAAACCGACAAGACATTACTCATCCTTTGAAAGTTTTTCTGACTTATTTATACACAAAGCAATCAAGCACTCATGCCTAAAAGTTAGTTCGCTATTCGACTATCTCCCTTTCTTCTCCCCTTCCTCCTCCAAAAAAAAAAAAGGCTCATTTTTCCACAGAAAAGTGAAAAGTTTGTCTCACTAGTCGTGGCATAAAACCATTTCTTCTGCATCTGTAATGACCTTCAGGTTTAATCCACGTATTACGATTGCGAGATGAGACATTTGGAAGGATGCCAAGCAACGCATGAATGATGCTTGTTTGACGTCTACTTATGCTAGTGACGGCCTCGCCGAGTATTTAGAGAAACAGTAGAACAAAAAAAGGTACACACGTGTGTCGACTGCTTCCTAAAAATATCGATACCCAACATGCATTATGTAAGAACCACAAAGTCAAAATACTTTCTCCTCTCCGTGGCAGCTGATGCTGATTATATGAGAAATATTCCGGTGGAATATCAGAATTAGGACGTCCTAGGTCATGTTACTTTCGCAGATGTGAAACGTACTGAAACGTCATCATAGGTGTTATCTAAGTACCTGACAGCAGAGCGCGAACACACATTTCTCTTGAAAACCATTAAATTCGTAGCAAATGGGTTATTGGTCTTCTACAAACTTAATGATTTATAGGATGTTAAACTATATTTAGTATCTAACATGTAGTTTAATACTTTAGCATTTATTCAGTATTTAGTAGACCGTTTGTTACAACAGATCTAGTATAAATTCTGAATAGGATGATATTTAAAAAAACGTTTTTCAGCTATTGTTCTGAATCATTAATAAATGAACGGTACTTGCAAGCAGGTGGCGAGTGGCTATTGTGTTTCAAGTAGAAAGCGAAAATTTATTCTAGTTGCAACAAATGAACAGTAAGTGATGTTTGATCACTTAGGCCGAAAGACAAACTTATCATGGAAAAGTAAAAAATAATAAGGGGAGAAAACATTTTTCCGCCAAGGATTTTAATTTATGGTTAGAAATTTCTGTAAATTAACCCTTCAAAATGTTCCCGAATTTTACATGATAATCTCCTACAGAAATTTTAATTATAGTCTTTCATGTGTTTCATTCTCTCTACACGTGCCTCTTGAAAAAGGCATAAAAAGCTACTTACGTGTGGGGTCGAATAAAAAAAAAAATTATAATCCAAAGTATAGAAGGGATGAATTGGAAATTAAAATGACACTTTACTTCTTAATGTGAGTCAAATGGCTTGTCATAGATAAGTAATTTGTATTTATATGAAGTATTAATGCGCTAATAGGCGATTAATCTGGATCTCAATTTTTCTACGAGAATATAATTCTGAGAATTATATTCTCGTAGCGGTTTCCAAAAATCTATCACATATAACATTAGTTAAGTCAACAAGCCCATACAAAAGTGACTATTCAAGACGGGATTCAAACTCAAGGGTACCGTAGTTACTGAGTGAGCTACAGAGGCTTTTCCCGTTTAAATTATAAACCCATCAAAATTTAGAAGATACACGAAATAGAACTAAAGCGGGGTGTGAAATCTTAACTTCTACTTTACGTGTATAGCGACGACCTTTCCTTTCGCTTTGATTGAATATCATTGAATCATGTAGCAATTTATTTTATATTACAGAAAAGAAAGGGAACTGCGAATAAAACAAACCGTTAAATTTCAGAAGCCTGTTAGATTGATTTATGCGACAGATTATGAAGTGCATGTTTTTCTGTGCGTTCTTAGGCTAATATCTTATTGTGGAATGAGAAAATTACCATCTCACAGATTTCATTACTTGAAACCAAACTAAAGCTATTTTTTCCTGTTCGCTTTTCCCCCTATCGATGGATTTATAGAGACGTTCAAAACTCTTATGTATAAGTAATCCGGTTAGAACAGAATTTTTCATGAGATTAGAAGGAATTATATTCCAGCCAGAAGAAAAGTGGGCGTTGTTTAGGAACCAAAATGATTTCTTGGATACATTAGTTGAAAATACGTGCGACATTTGTAAAAGCCTAAAGTGAGCTTCTATAATTGCAGTTGGGCGCAGGAATAAAAAGGGACTTCTTTCAAATGAATATTTAGACAGTCTGTATAAGGATAACAAGGTTCATTCTTTCTTTGCGAAAACAGAAACTGACTTGACAAAGGTCAGCCAATATTCGGACATTGTGTCCGACAATTGAGCTAAAAATCAAGGTTTTGGTAAACAGTGGTAAACATGAATCTCATAAGGAGAATAACTTAAGATTTGAATTATATTCTAAGAAAATATCAGTAACGAAAGGAGTGTATACTGGGAAATCTGAAATGGGATCTGTGTTGTCTACCTCAGATTTTGGTTTCACAGATTCGGGAGTTATACTAGGGGAGCATTTGTCCTAGTTTAACTCTCGAGCAGGTCATCTGTGTATCTGAGATCTGTAAGTGGGGAAGGATGGAGCACACCTTACACAAGTACGGTTGTTAGTTGGCCGAGCTCTGGATAATAAAATCATTAAACACCAACTGCAACTATATTTTAATGGCACCTGATGAGATAAACTATGTTTGAAATATTCGCGATCTCAGCTAAAAATTCTTAAATAACATTCCACAAAATCTACCCAGTCAATTGCATGCGTACGGACTGACGACTTGTAGAAGGTGCCTAAAGAAAACTTTTCTGTAATTGTTATAACGCAGTGACAATTTTAATTAAATATCTTTAACCGATGCTGCGTTAAACGATCTCTTTATTTGTAGATGAAGAATTTCATTGTTGACGTAAGATATGCTTCTCATTCAAATATCAAACCGCCTGTTGAGCACATGACGGCTACGAACTGAGAAAAGAAAATAATTAAGAAATTTGTGTAAAATCCCACATTAAAGAGGGTAAACGATCTTATTCATCATATAAAAAAGCACAAGGAAGTAATTAATCTTTTGTTAATTAAGTTAACGAATACAAAAGCAAATTAAGTGAAAAGAACGAATGAAGAAAATTTATTTCAAATTCCTTCAACTCTTGATCACAGCCGTAATTTGTACAAGAATTGTTTGCCGCTAATTAATCAGAATTTAGTTGTTAGCATCTCCGCCGTACATTCAACATAGCTTAAGCGAGTATTCGCATTACTTTTAATAAAAATTTTAAAGGTCCGCTACGTAATTCGTTCTTCGAAAAATATTTTTTTCAAGTATTATTTACACACTCTTTGTTCCGGATACACTTGGACAAAGATATCGGCCGACTATAAAATCAGAACGTGATCTTCGTAAAAGATTCGAAGAAAATATCGTCTTCACTCTAGGGAACCCACACTGGGTCTCAAAGTACACATGAAAAATGGAATATTTTGAATCATTCCTGAAAGTTTTCATATTTTTTGAGAAAAAAATATGAAGAACATTCCGATAAAAACAAGTCCCCAAAAAAGACAAACCTTTTGGCTACTTATTCATATAGACTTCTGCAAAGAAGATTTTATCAGCGTAGTAGAAACTAAGCAACTTAATCTATAAATTGTTTAAAAATGTCATGGTGTTGACTGTTAGATTATCAAGTTTTATTATGGAGATCAGCTATAATCATTTTTTTTTTCATCTCCATCATTGTGCATATAAACATTTACTATTACTTCATATCATATATCGCGATAAAATGTGTTAGAATATTTTCCCCGTTTGTTTTTTTCAATCGAATGGCTACTTTAGGTTTATAACAATGTTACCAATTGTTCTAACAATTGAACAACACGCGCTATCATCTGCTAAAAAAGACGCTACTCCAACACGATTTTTCATTGTTTCTCTCTTCTGGCAATTTACCTTCTTTTCAACTAGCGTTTATATTATCAAAAATCTACTTTTTCTCTCTCTGAATAAACATACCTAAAATAGGCTGTCAGAAATTATTTCTTCCCTACTGATGATATACATGAGTACTAGAATGAAGACTGCTTTAATGAGAAACACTCTTTAGCAGGTTAATGTAGTTTATAAGCAAATTAAGAGGACAATGAACAGCGCAGGTAGGAATTTCCCTTAATTGAACTCTTATAAATTAGCGGGCTTTTTATACTCCCGAAAAAAAAAAATTGGGTCATGCATCAATTTCGCCCAGCCACGAAGTAAAAAGAAAAAAAAAGCAGAAGGAGAATTACCAGAAACAAGATCCTAATGGCTATTTTGCAAGGATGATTACATTATAATTACATCGAGTTTTCTTTCTTTCTTGGCGTTATTGGACTTGCCGTGCCAAAAATTGCTTACATTCGATCATCTCACAACTCGAAAGCTTAAAAAAAGACTTTTTTGGTGGGGGGGGGGGGTTTAACCTATTCTGTCAACTATTAGTGCATAAATTGAGTTAACTACAAAATATTTCTTAAGTGGATTAAAGTTACTGTGAAACACGTGACTACTTAGCTAACTTTCTAGAACAAAGAAGAGGTAACAATAGCATTACAATTTACGTGAATGGAGGCTTAATTTAGAAGCTAAGAATAAATCCACTCACTTCATAAAAGATGTTTATTCTTCAACTGACCGATTTTTTTTTTTTTTTTTTTTACATCTGAGGCAATACTGCGCCGTAGGTCAGTCTGTTTCAGAAGTATATTCATTTCATACTGTTGCGGAGGGCCAGGGAGAAAACCCTCATTCGTCTGTATTAAGATGCCGTAACCCTTACTAAGGGTACTCTACCCGTCCTATGAAATGGAAGAGGTGAAAATGGAAACTTAGTAAAAGTCATTATTTGAGATGACTCAATGTTTTTCAGAATTAAAAAAAATATAAAAAGCATGTTATTCGTTATTGAAAACGAATGAGACATTTGTGTTTGGCATGTGTATTGAAAATAATTTTGTCTGAACTAATGTCATTAAAATGGTTCTATAAACGAAAATTAAAGCAAATCTGAAATCCATTCAAGCCATAGCTCCGTTATCCAAGCGGCTTGAATTTTTTGTACTATATATTCAATATATCATGGTTGATCCGATCTAATTCCTCAAGGTTCGTCTCAGTATAAATTCATGGGTCAATAATAACGAACGACATTTTGTCAAATAGGTTGTCCCAAATAGAAACGTATTCAAGTTACTCATCAAGGCATTTCTTTTTCAATCATTTTCGCTCTCAGTTTACTGTGAAAATTGAAAACATTTGAAAAACAAAAATAAAATGTGTACTGAAAAACTTTGAAGGTAGTGGCTTATTTCTAACAAATGAACCCTTGGAAGAGAACTCAATATACTTTCTAGGCAAAGAAGAAATAAATCGTCGAAACAAAGTCACTTAATATACAAATGGACTTGTAGTCGATAGCGACAGACAAATTCATTGCTATTAACCTATTTGAAGTGGTCGCTGTTGTCCTGAAGTTATCTCCAACAGACAGAAAACAGTACATACGCGGCTGGAAGGGTTGGTTATTGTCATATTTGCATTGCATTAAGAGCGGCCATGACGATGTAAATGTCTCATGAATGTTAATTTAAAATAAGAACAAGAGGCTACAAAGCCGGTCTTGGTGGCGCCTTTGGTTAGTTTGTGTTGAACTAGAGATGGACTTATGCTCATTGTAGCATGTCCAGGAAGTTTTGTTTGGAGTTTAGACGAATTAACTAAGGCTATGATACTTGTATAGTGTGTTAATTGTCCAGGAAGTAGTTCTCAGAATATAAATCTAGATCGTCAGTTAACATGTTTTAACAATGCTTTTGTTGATGTCTACATATGCGTTAAATAACGCAATGTTGAAATTATCACGGAATTGTTGGAGGTCGAGAAAATGTCATTGTTTAAATGATTACGTAATTTTTTTGATAATGCAACCGCTAAAGTTTCTAAAAGCAATTGTTATATAAACAAATAATAAAATTACTGCATGTAATTTCGAAAAGCAAACAATATTGCGTTAAATCACTCAGCTGTAAAATGAATAGAACCTATATACAGATAATTCATATACTTCCATGTTTTCTGATTAATATTTTTATTATCTGTTGGGGGTTTAAAAACGCGTAAGTTGTAGCGGAGAACAAGACAGGAAGATCCAGTTACACTGGCTGAGGTAGCTGCCATAAAGCATGGCACCGAACTATACAGCATCCCTGTGACGTCTGCTGCGGTTTTGCTCAAGTTGAAATATCTACACGAGAACACACCAGGGCTCCGGGGAGACACGAGAAAGCTAATGTTTCTCCGTTTGCGGAATACGGATGGAAAAGACGAGTCGGTTTCGTGTTCTGACAGATCACGCGTCTCAAATGATCCATAAATATCGCACCAAACGACCTCTGGGAGGGAGAGATATTCAATATAGGAGTTGCAAAACTGGTCTATGTAAACAGGCATGTCTTTCGATAATACCTTCTCGTTCTTTCTCTCTCTCCGGAAATAGAAACCCCACGTTCGTTCATGCGATATGGTTGGCTACACTCGGAATGGACGGAAATTCGGAATGGGGTGGGATAGCAAGGGAGGGGGCGATTGCGATTGATGACAAACATCCGTTGACATCCGACTTCGGGAAGGAAATCTACCAGTCGGCATCAGATCGATCACAGAAGGGTCATCAGGGTTAATATCTACCGCTTTGTTGTGGCGGGAGCTACATGACTGGCTGTAATAAGCTCCAGATGACAAAATGTGATAGCAGCTTTTGTTGGCTCTCCCCCTGTAAGAACGAGTCGTTCGTTTTCGTCCCTTCCCTCCCTCTTTTCTTCCTCCCCATATGAGAGAAAGTTGATTCCGAGCTTGAAGCGAAATGTCAGAAATGCCGTACGTTTGCAGGGACCTTTATGGACACGTGCGTCTATTGGCTTTTGCTTAGAAGTGACCCGAGGAATGAAGAATTTTTTCCTTCTTTTTGTTTTTACCAAAGAAACTTTGAAGATGCTTGGGGTTTAATAATGAGGAGATATTCTAATCTACACTTATTGCAATTGAAAGTAAATTGGCAAACATGAAAACGAATTCGAAAAACGGAATCATGATATAGAATTTGTCATGTTGAATTAGAGGATTTCTAAAGCTAAGAAAGGTACGTACAATAAAAAAAATTGTAGATGCATTCCCAATAAAGATATATTATCCAAGGGCCGTTAAGTTTGCGAAGGTAAGAGAATTTGCTCGAGATTACATTCATCGTAATCAAATGAAATCGTAGGCGCCCAAGAATAACTTCACTGCGTGTTCACCGAATTAGCGAAAATCAATTTGATATTAACGAGTTTTAAAAAAATTGAAATTGATATTTTCCCCCACAAAGTCAAATATCAAAATCTGTTCATAAGACGAAGTTAACGTGCACTGTTCATTGGAGAAAGCGTTTATTTAAGCGTTTGCTTAAACCAAAAATCAAGAGGGTGTCCATTTATGATTTCGTGAATACCAACTTGCAATACTTCAAACTCAAGAGTATTTTCTTTCATTCACTTTACATTCAAGAGAATCTTGTCCCACTAATACGATATTTTTGCATCTGTGGCGATACATCCCCTTAATTCGAGAGTTTCGAAAGTTGGTGGGGAAAAAAAAATAAAACGTGGTTTCTTGTTTCTATTCAACTCGCGTAAAGTGATACCGAACCTTAATGGTCGGATGTCATTTTCACCGCCAGCGTTTTGGTCCGAACGATGCCGATCGCATCTAGAAAAGCAATTAATTCCTTTCGTATGTGCTCGGAACGTCATTACACTCAAAGGGAGTGACAGATGCGTTTCAGTAGCTTCGTCCACATTGCCGTTCAAATGTGCCGAAGATCCGCCTGGGTCAAAAATGCATCTGAACGAAGCCGCCGAAACTATTGAGTGTATACATAAAAAAAAAATCTCCGAGTTTAAGCTTTTTATGGGATGAGGGTTCCACTAAGTGGGAGTGAACCCCAGAGATCATACATTTTACTACCTCCTCGGCACTTTCTTTTTCCCCGTCTGTGAAGGCCGAACGTACCGTACACTCGACCTCAGAAATCCGGCTTTACGCACGCTGCGGTCCCCGTGCACTCAAAACTGAACACACGCGGGAGGGGAATTTTAAGCGTACGTCGATGCGGCGTGTCGACACGGACGTGAATATTTGATGAAGTCATTGTCTGTTGACATATCGCCGTTTGGAATCTGCGCTCTCCTCCAAAGGCGCGCGCGCTCTCAAACAGCCTTATTGACGCCGGCAAAACAGACCGCCAGAAAGCGAGCCTCATGGGGGAATAACGACGCAGTTCAAACGGTTTGTAGTAACACCTCCGTAATGTATCTCTCTCCGTTTCAAAAGGCTTCGCATTAATAGGTTGGTTAATGAACGCAAACGACTCGCCGCCAGAGGGAGTTTGCAGCTTCACGTGAACCTCTACGGAAAATTCGGAGATTGCTAGAGGCTGTTCGGAGGGAAGTTTATGTGGGTGAAAGGAAGAGTTATGACATCCTTCAAGGTGAGTTTCGGGGTGGGGGGGGGGGAGTTGCGGCAACCCAACGGTAGAACGAAGCAATTGTCACGAGACCGTAAGTGCCTTAACGTCTTCTTAAGGTGCTCAAGATTTTGCCGTGACGTCATAGATCTTAATACAAATCCTTCGATGAATAAAAGCATTCTAATTCCATCAAACAGGGCTTAACTAGTAATAGTTAAAAAGCATCATCGCAGCACTCACTTATTAGTAAGCGTACACTTCCACAATATCTCGCACCTGAACAGAACTGTTTGAAAACAGGGGATGAACTCAAACACCAACTTTCTTTCATCAATCAAATTTTAGTGGTTGATTTATTAGTCTACGCGTTATTTGAGTTCGTATGTAGGAGCAAAGCTAATTTGCTTGGATGTGATACTTAATTGTTTCTATTAAAAAGAGCTGTTTTTTTAGCATTTGACATATTTCGAGATTTTTGATCGGTAAAACAGATCTAAGGGTGGCAGAAAAAACAGCATCCTAAACATTCCTATCTATCATTCTCATCCGTCTAGGACGGGTTGAGTCCCCCTCCTAATGAGGGATTACAGGCGTATTAATGCAGCCGGTTCGCCACTCCTCTACTTATCTACTGTGTGGATAAGTAGAGGAGTGGATGCAGTCATGAACATCCCCTAATGGCGATATTCATGACTGTAGCCGTGTGTTCACGGGGCCTGTTTGCGGGATGAAAACCCCCAGATAAACTGGGGGTAAAACCCTACTGTCCACGCCCAAGACCGGCTAACTTGACTATGGCTGAGGAAAATCCTTAAGCTCCTCACGTCGTCGACGGGAGTCGAACCTAGGACACTCCTTTCCCAGGCATATGGTTGCGAAGCGCACAGCCACTGGGCTAACCGCGCGGGCCCTAAACATTCATAGCGAGAAAATCTACCTAAAAAAAAAGAAAATAGTGAAAATTATAGATTTCTCTTGAGAAATTTCAGATGGTTTGTAAAGAAATGACCTCTGAGAAAGTGATGGTAAAGAATGAAAAAAAAAAAGCTTGGTTTTATTTACTTCCAGTGTAAATAAAACAAAACTGACCAAGAATCCTGAAGACGGTGATAAGTTCTAAAAAAATAAGGCATTACAAGTTAAGAAGCCAGAACGGAAAGAGAAGACCGATTTGAAACTTGTCTTCCATCCCCTGTATTGGCTTCAACTGACAGATTCCTCCCCCCCCATTCTGACAAATAAAAAGGAAAACATCCAGATTTCTAAGAACGTAAATAAACTTGTTTGCAAATTTTGACTTGCATGACTTAATTCACATTAACTACCACCTCTTCACCAAGTAACGCTCGCGGTCCAACATAATCAACTCTAATCTCAGCACCCCGCTTGAAGAGAACCCTCTGCTAGTTCCCGCTGAATTACTCATTTGCCAAGAACATAGGAGGAAAGCCTAGTCGCTTCTATCGCACCGTATCTCACGTTTATTGGCGACCGTAACTCGAGAAACTGAGGTGAGTGTGTCGCGTTGCCTAGGCAACGGAACCTGTTTAAGGAAATGGTTACGTGGCTGTGGTCAGCGAAGGTGCAGGTGGAAGAAAAGGTCCGAGCGACTGCAATGGGCGACAGAACAAATAGCCGCTGCAGGCCCATTAAACAGAATTAGCTCCCTCGGGGTCCCAGTGATGGGATTAACTGTCTCGAACCCTCATTACATCCTAATGGCGATCACAGATAGGAGAAAAGTCCTGAGAGAATGTCCTGGTTGGCCGTACAAGAGAGCGAACGGCCTCCCGCTGTTGATCTCTGCAAGTGACTTAGCGCTAATCCTATCTCATATCTTCCGTCTCGGAGGAGGGAAAACGTGGGGATGAAGGGGAGGATACAGAGATCATGTGAGCTACGATGAGCAGTCACAAATAAGGACTTATTTACCGATGTGTATGGTTCGAGCAGATTAAGTGGCGACACAAGTTCTGAACTTTGACATTGAGCAGTCGATATTCTCCGCAAAGTATAAATCGTAACTTTGATTTATTTCTCGCTCAACACAAATCCATCTAGATTTTTGGGATTGTTGAAATCAATATTGACAAAGCCGGCTTATAAATTCCTATAAAAATTAGTTGTAATAATTGTGGCATTAAGAGCACAAAATATTTTCTTTGCAGGTCCGCCTCGCCTGCTTCCTCAGGCCTACGACATTCATCGCGTGGTCTCTGAAGGAACAAACGTCCAACTTCCATGTCCAGTGCAGGCTGATCCAGACAGTGTGTTCTACGAATGGTACAGAGGAAGGCAGTCCTTGGTGTTTGCTGAACAGCGATTCCGAATAGCAACTAGCGGAGCTTTAAGAATCAAAGCTACGGCACCGGAAGATACGGGATTTTACGTGTGCAGGGCAGTGAATGGGTTTGGCAGAGTTGATGTCAATGTGACACTCATTGTTCTAGGTAAGTTGCCAAAACAAATGCAAAATGTGCCATTTCTGTTTTATTTCGTTTGCCTAACCATCGATAAAGTCGATCGATCATGGTATTTTCATCTATTTCCATGGTAATAACTTATTTTTAGTTTCTTAGCTCCGAGCTTATGGGCCATTTATTATCTCCAAAGAATTATGTGCGCACAAGAGTATAGAATTGTTGACAAAAATAGACCAGTTTATCGGTATACCGGATATTAGAGAAAGCTGTCTTTTTTAGTAAAGGATTTACCAAAAATGTCAGATCTACTTTGAGGATTACAGTTTGAAATATATCTATACTTTGAAAAGTTAAAACTGTGCGATATCATATTTTAATGATGTGAAGTTTTTATATGTCTAGAAATAATAGTGTAACTTATATTTTACTTTTTATAAAAAATTATCTAAATATTATATAAAAATGTTTTCTAAAATACTCAAAATTTATTTCATAAGATTAAATGAAGAAATGATGCCGATAACTTAATGGTACGAGGAACGAAATTTGAATTGGTTCTTTTTAGGACTTCCAGGTAAAAAATGGCAATGTGGTAGCCAATGAAGTTTTAACTGAGGCTCGGTTATTGCCGTTACCCAACCATGACTAGAGCTTTTAGCTCAATAACACCCCAGCCACACAGATTTTCTTCATTCAGATGACGGGATAAAGAGTCAAGGACTCAGTCCATCTCCCAGTTCTTTTAAGAACTTTAATGATACGATATTATGGATTAATTTTCGGTATGAGCAGTAATTCTTTCACATCATTATGTATGCGATTATCATGTTCAGATTATATGATAATCTGTTTAGTTAAACTGTTCTATTTAATATTATATATTTAAATGTCATATTATTAGTTATTCACGACAAGAATATTACTTCTGATGTTATTTAGCTCTCAGAGTGAAGCGTCTATTTACGCAGGTATTTCTACAAGTTAACCGAAATTACCTGTATCAAAAATAAATTTTTGAATTACGAAAAATACGCTCTCCTATCATTATCCTAAAATACCCTTTTACAACTCCGGAAACAAGTTTTCCCGCTGCATTTCTTTAATTACTTAGAAGCGCTACGGTATTTTCACTGTAACCAACGTTAATCCTCCTTTAAACTTTTCCTAACTACTTGCTTTCTCTTTCTGACAGCCAACGACGAAGACAGCCCCTTAGGGCCCGAGTTTCACGAGCAGCGTGCCAACCCCCGACATCGAGAAAGCAACGGAGGTGAGTTATACTTCGCACTAATTTCTTCTCTCGATTTTAAAGAGTGTAAATAACTTTATGGAGACAAAGATCTAGCTAAGAGAGTAACAGATGGCTTAAATTTCTTCATATGTCTTAAAAATGACATCTTCCTCTCTTATGACAGTCATTTATTTAAAATAAAAATGTGTACGCACTTTCTTTTCATGGAAGTGTGCCTGGCAGCAATATTAACCTTGGATACTTTGATAAACCTAATAGCAGTTATTTGAACATCACTTGTGATACATCAGGGACCATCTTTTTAATTGTTTCATGGTAAATTGAACGCATTCAAAGATCGAGTTTCTATGTCACTTCTTGACATGTTGACAGATTTATAGTTGCCATGGGCATAATTAGTTTCAATAATTTGACTCCGTGCCTTCTCAAAGTTGGATTCAAAAATAGCTGTTTTTTTCGTGTTATTTGATGCAGTGTTTATAGTTAGGTCCTGCAGGTTTCCTTATATTTCATGGCTTGACGAGTTATCCTGGTTTTTTAAGATCTTGTGCCCATTGATGTTGGTGGCAGTGTTGTGCTATGGTCTTCAGCGTGGGTAAAAACACCTCCACTAATGAATGGTAATGCTAAACTAAGTTAGTGATGGTGAACCTGTGGAATGTGAGAAGATATTTGCTCCGAAAATGACCGAAATACGTCAAGATCCTAAATTTGTGAGGTGATAAGCTCATTTGTTGTGAAAAAGGATATATTACATCCCGTGATCTATATTTGTACGCAAGATAGCAAAGCACCTAATACTCTCAAGTGTCAATACTTTAACTAAAAACAGGGAACATTAAGTTCATTTGCATGACTGCAACTTGCTTAAGTTTATCTATGTAGATGAATTAAAGGCAAGTTTAGAATTTACATGGAAACAATATGAAAAATTAACTTTTGACAGAAAATTCTGACAATTGGATGTCGAATACATATCGGATTACATCAAATCGTGAAGAAAAACCATATTTCTAATAAAGTACAAACAAGATTCTTCGATTTCCTATTTACTGAAAAAGTCCCCTAAAATCTGTTTTTGAACTGCATTAAACAAATCGCACAGTTTTGGAAAGTGTTTCTTCCTTTACACTATTACACTCAACTTAAATATAAAATTTAATATTAAAAATATTAAAAACAGTAATTGAGTGATCAACTGAATAGTCTTTCTATCGTACAGGCCAAGGTTTGAATTCGTTATTGGCACGAGTGCTTGTGAATGTCTTTAAGGCTGGAGATGAATTTCGTCTCCCATTGGCGAGCCTTGAGGTGGCTTGAAAAGATTCCGTGTTTGATCAAAGAGCAGAGATCCTGCATTATATCACTCTGCTACTCATCGTACAATGCTAATTTGTTTTATGTTTGCAACTTTTGTGGATGAAATTGTCAACAATGTTAAGCATAATCGCTACGTTACAAAATCAGCGTGAAGCCTGCCGTCTTTGACTTCAACCCTTCTTAGCAGAATCATCGAATTCAAGACATTCAAAAAAAAAGCCCCATGTACAGACAAGGCAACCGTTTCACTTAGATTAGAATTCCATAGATCTTTATTACGCATGTGCATTCACTTTGTTACTTATTTGATTCTGGTAAATGCGTAAAAGGTTGGTCAGTATTCTGTGATACTTGCTATTTTAAAGTCACTTCATTTTTATTAGCATTTATGAACAATTTTGCACGCCGTCGCTCTCGTATTAAGCATTGAAAGTAACAATAGCACTTTCTTTTGTGCAGATAGACCAAGATTCGTCCACGTGACCAAACTCCATCGAAACGGCACGCATCGCCCAGTGGGAGGATCGATTCGTCTCAAGTGCATGGCAACAGGAAATCCCGAACCACAAATATTTTGGCTAAGGAACGGTCACCTCCTAACCGAACGAAGTCTTCCCTCAGGTGCCAAGAGAGGTCGCTGGTGGCTTCAACTGCGTAACTTGCAAGTTTCAGACAGTGGAAATTATTCGTGTCTGGTACACAATGTTCACGGCTCCACTAATGCCACCTTCCCACTGCACGTAGAAGGTAAGTCGGTGAAATTCGACATTGGACCAAAACGGTGGTGATGGCGAAGATAAACGAGCCTAATCATTGTCAGAGATACCACATATCCATAAATTCTCTTGCACACACACATTAAAATATTCGAGACGTACGACCTATTTCATACGACAGTGGGAGGATCGACAAAAGACGCCATTCAAGTATCGGCACCTTCCTACCTCCCCCCACCCACCCGCACTTTTCCCCCTCACTAATCGCTCGGCAACACATACCCTCCAAGATATTAAACTCATCTTAATTAAAACGCATTCTTATTTATGGAGCATTATATTATAATGAGAGAGAAATATATCACAAGTTCACGGTACTCGGCGCCCACGCCGCCGTATCGTATACGGAGAACGTTAAAAATGGCATGTTGTCATTGTTGAACAGCGATAGAAATTAAGAACTGCAACTCTTCTATCTTATCTACCAACACACAAAAGTGGACTAAACTGGGCTTAAAACCAATGTAGATCCATCATCCAAGAAACACTACCCAACGTTATAAAGAAATCCCAAAGGAAAATTCATAATGCCCAAAGATTTATAAAACGCCAGGCTGCTTCCCGTTGGCAGGCCTTTCTTATTAATACGGCATCTAATGATTAATCGGAGACTTACGGTAGAGTTGCCCTCACCACAGACGACAGTGAAGAGAATTACGACTATCTCTGAGAAAAGTTTATTAACTTCCAAATCTTAATTACGAAGACGCTACGGAATTTCTAACCCCCCCCCATCCCTTCCTTCTCCCACCCCCCAACTCTTTCACGTATCAGCGAGATTTAACCGATGGCTTAAGGCCGCAGTTTGTTTTTAATTTTTGCTAATTTGCTATGTTGTTCAGGTTAACGCTGAGATCCACCTAACAATGATATTGGCAAGGCGTTCTCGTGCCTTGTGACGAATATTGAAACGATGTTTTACTGGAAGACGTTTTAATGTCAAAGTTGCATTCTGAAGTGTAATATTTAAATGTCGTATTAACCGCTTGCTGGGAAAAATACACTGAAGTTTGATCCAATAATAGTTTCAAGTTTCACTAATTAAGACGAAGTTGTTTGAAATTCAAAGTAAATTTTTTTCTCTAATAAAACATAGTAAAAGAAAAATAAATGCTTAAAATAATAAATGTTTAATTTTGTAAAAATTAAACAAATTCCATAAAATTCAATTCCAACATCACATTATAAATATTAATACTTAAGTTTATTTTTGCATAATTTTAATAGTGAATTTAATCATTTTCCTTAATCGATTTTCAAAGTTTGATTAAATATCCAAACAAAATGTTTCTAAAGTACGAATTCTTTACTATTACACTAACAAACCTGAATAGCAATTTTCACGATTTTTTTTTATTACCTAAAAAGTCACCAAATACGACGCACTCCACTCACGACACTTCCACAGTGATGTTTTTCTGCTCCGATCACTTCTGTATGACTTCCTCAAAATGCCCTCTTTTGACAATAATATGCACCATATTAGGATTAATATAAATTAATAGAAAATATGAATTTTTGTTCTTGAATGACATCCAAATAGAAATACAACTAAGATTAAAAGTTGATCTTTCTTTTAATTAAAATGAGCACTGTTATTTGAAACGAAGTATGAGTAGCAACATTACAAAAAAATATTTTTAACGTATAGTGTTATCCTACTATCTTTAACGTGTCGTCCCAATCATGTAAGTCAACAAATATTTTTGAGAATGCAGACTTATCTACAAGATGAGTCTCGGTAGGGTTCAACTGATTTTATTGAACAATGAAGTGTCATGTATAAGACATGTTCTAACACGCTTCCAATTACTCCAGAAATATGTGTTTATTCTTGACTTGGCCTACTGTAGCCATCCGTGAAGAGGAGAATGCAAGTGGTACAAGGTTGTAAGATCGCTAATCAGAAATAAAATTAACATTTCATTTTGTATGGAGTTGTAGAAAGATATTTGCGGGCGAAACATACGAAAGTCAGTCAATGAGACTCGAGTCATGTTACCAGAGTTTTTCTCTTTTTTCTGGTTCAAAAAGTTTAAATGAGGTCAGATGATAATGATGATAATGATTCCCTTTCTGAAATGTGTTCTTAAAATACAAATGAGTTGTCCTCGTGTGTCCATAATGATGAAGATTGGGTGCATCTGTTGCACATCAATCATGGGGGGGGGGGGGTACCATGATGTACTCTTTGGAATTCCCACTGGTCTACTGTTCCTCCTGTAGGCAACATGTATTCTATGGCCAATTGCGGATTCTGTTGGATGAAAAACGTGAGTTTTTCTGGAGTAAAAAATCCTTTACCACAGTATAAGCAGAGATAACTCACTTCAGTTGCAAAGTCCCTGTAAAGTTCCGTCATTCGAGACGAGATTTGAACCAAGGACTTTGGACGAAAGGAGAAATGTCAGGTTATCTCCAAAGATTTCATTTAGAGGGTAATACTAAATGGCTGCTTGTTACGTTTCTTGTCTTGCTACTTTATGTTCACAGGAAATTAGGTTTTAAGCTCCATTGTTACCAACTTATAACCATCCATTGACCATGAAAATTATTTTTTGCTCTTTTCATTCTTTGTGAATAAGTAGACCACTTAGTTTATGAACGAAGTTGCTGTTGTTGTAGGATTCACATTACATGCATTCTCCTCTACTAATAACCAAAAGGCTATGATGCATCCAGAACAGCTTACTTATTCCTGTGGTCTGTGTACATTCGTACAGTATCTAAGAAGTAGCAAGGGATCAGCATATTATCAAGAACATTAAAAGCGACATTAGTCTTTAGTTCAGTTTTAACCTGACAGTGATTTCTTAACCAAAAATGAAAATAAAACATTATGTGGATAAGTCACTTGTCAGCAAGGTGCATCTTCAACATCTTCAATTATCCAAAGCGAGAGAGAGAGAGAGAGATCCACCAGAAAAGCTTCGAACGTCAGTGAGTCTGTCCTCTCTCATTAAGACATTCAGTGCGACAAGCAGTGAATGCCTTAATGAGACATCATCACGCTAAATTGAAACCTGCATCTGTGAAAAGATGTCTGTTCAGCATATTTCTACTAGTGCGGCACATCTTACATGTTAAAATCGAATCAGATTGTCATCTCTATGTGTTACAATATTTCCGGTCATGCTGCCATCTTGTAACTGAAGTGGCTGTCGCAATTCGACAATGTTATGCCATCTGATGGTCATATGAAAAACTAGACAATGCAAACACTCACTTCATTTATTAATTCTACCCACCCGTAAAGATAAATTTCGACGTGCCATTCTCTGTTATTTTATAATTTTAGATATCCTCGTACAAGTGGTGAATTGAAATATTTCCAATAAATTATAAATATTATGTATTAAAAGTATTATGACCTACTGTCTAAATTAGATACAAAAACATCTCCTGGCCCTGATGGCATTCCTCCAATTCTCCTGAAGCAGAATTGGACTTTTTGCACCAGAACTGATTCCTATCCTATGCCGTCTGTACATACTCTCTTCCTCCGTTTCTGCACCAGAACTGATTCCTATCCTATGCCGTCTGTACATACTCTCTTCCTCCGCTGCTATCTATCCTAAAACCTAGAAATTGACTTATATTCAACCCTGTCCTGAAAAGGGCGACAAATCACCGCCATCTAACTACCGCCCTATCTCACTCACTTCAGTCCTATCTAAAGTGATGGAGAAAACCATCAATTCTCAACTTCTACACTACCTTGAAGGCACCCAGCTATTAAGCGACCACCAATACGAATTCCGTCAATGCCGATCAAATCAACAGAAGATCTACTATCACCTATCTCTGTAAAAATGCCATGGATAAATTTGGTGAATGCGAAGTGGTTGCACTTGATATCTCTAAAGTTTTTGACCGAGTCGGGCACAAAGGCTTACTGAGCAAACTCCTATCATTTAGATTGTCTCAGGACTTCTGCAGTTGGATTGCCAGCTTTCTGTCTGGACTCACACTATGTGTGATGGAAGACGGTTCCTTATCCTCTTACCATCAAACTAATGCTGGAATTTCACCAGGTTCTATTCTCTCACCAATCCTCTTCCTCGTGTATCAATGACGTACTTCAGTCGACCTCCAACCCAATCCACAGTTTTGCAGATGACAGCACATTGAACTCCTCCCTTTCATTTGATAAACCTTACTCTACACAACTCACTTCAACCTACAGAACATCAACCACTACTCCCCTCAGTTATGACCTCCAAGCTATCTCTAATGGGGCTCAGATAACCTCGTCAATGTCAATTTCTTTCACACAAACGTTTGGTAGCTGCAACTTGTGTATTCTATAAATATTTCCATGGCAAATGTTCATTTGAAATAGCATCAGTAATTCTTCCACTCAGTACTAAGACCTTTGGAACACGTACAGCTGCTGCCCAAGATCCTGCTATTGCTGTACTGTGGAACAGTCCTCCCCTGATGTATTTCCCAAGGAATACAATATACAGGCTTTTAAATCAAATGTAAACAAGTTTATCCTTTCCCAACCCACTACCCATATACGGTATTAACGCATTATCAGCCAACCCTCGTGTATGGGCGCAACATAATAAAAATAAAAAAAAAGAGCATAAACAACTTTCAACGTTATGGTATGGATGTTGAGTTTGAAACTTTCCGGTTTACGCAAGTATTTTTAAAGTTATAATGCTGTGACAGTAATTTAAAGAAACAATGTTTTTTTTATTATTTCGCAGTTAGTTTATTTCATTCCATGATCATCACTTGATAAAGTTATCTTAGCTGTTTGATCGATTGAACTAATTCCTCTTAAATAAAATAAGTTGCTACGTTACAACATTAGCATTTCTAGGATTTATTTTTATTAACATATCGGGGACCATTGCAGTAGATTGATCCAGAGCGTAATTAAGGAATCAACTGGCCAGATACTAAAAAAGCTTAAAACTTAATCTTAAAACCATGCCAAAGATTTTTAGTTTTGAGGAAAAGGGCAAGTAGACCAATTGTGCAAGATGAAGAAGAGATGGTCACGTGAATAATGTATATTACTCTTCAGAAGACCCCAGTTAAGCTCTGTTTGGTTTTTATCTTGCCTCCCGCTCTGTGTTCTCCTCTTATCAGATCCTGCTTAAATGTACTGAATACTCTCGTGCACAGAGGCCCATAAATTCCAGGCTGATCCCAGTGTGTCATAAAAATAAAGAGTTCCGCGCCATATCTGATGTCCCTTTCTTAGTTGGTTCTCTAAACGCTCCTCCAACAGGAAGAGGATTCTCCATTAGGGACAGAAACGGAGGGCCGTCGTCTATCTGTGATCGCAGTGTCGCTTGGAGATCTGTCGATTATTTAAATCTCCGATCAGGTTGCCTTTTATCTAATTGTGTGTCGCGTTTCTAGTAGTTTATGCGTCGATAGTCGTCGTGCAGGCGGCATCGTCTACCGAGGCGATGGTCTTACGATCGAGTACTGGTAATGACGGAGTTTAAGTCGTTTTATGCTTTTTTATAGCAATGCTGATAAATGAGGTGTGAGATGCGATTGATTTAGAGGCACGAGTTGCAAACATATCCGCTCTTTAGCTTAATTTCTTTCTATCTTTCATCTGTTTTTTTTTGTAATACCAGCGAAAATTTTATAATTGTAAATAGCTAATGATTTGAGTTGCCTTGCAAGTGAGGATAACAAACCACTAATGTTAAAGAAACAAAACATAAGGGCCCATCCAAAAGTTCTCACCCTCTCTTAAGCAGTTCGCTTGCTGTGAATATACACTGGTTTCAGCAATCTTTCCACCCTCTTCAAGTTGCAAAACTCCTTTCTTTGAGATGACATTCAGTTCACGTGATACATCTTCTTAAGATGGAATAGATGGCAACAAACGTCGTCCCTTTGTGGAAATTCCTCGGCAATCTCCAGAGAAATCTCTCTCCTGATTTTTAGGAACAAAAAATAGTCGAAAAGAGCCTTGACCCCTCTGAGAAATTTGAAAACAATTTCAAATTGTTGCAAGTGACTCCGTCTGATTTTTTTTTGCGGGGGGGGGAACTCATATAATGAATCAAATCAATACATAGTTCCAGTCCTTTGTTTCTTCTCTGATTGGTGTATTCGAATTTTAATCTCCTGTCAGCCACCCTA